>NC_143038.1:927500-1227500 GCF_057628025.1 Oncorhynchus mykiss
TGTCTCTCTCTCTCTCTCTCTCTCTCTCCCTGTCTCCCTCTCTCTCTCTCTTTCCCTGTCTCCCCCCCTCTCTCTCTCTCCCTCTTTCCCTGTCTCCCTGTCTCTCTCTCTCTCGCTCTCTCTCTCTCTCTTTCCCTCTCTCTCTCTCTCTCTCTCTCTCTCTCTTTTCTCTCTCTCTCTCTTTCCCTGTCTCTCTCTCTCTCTCTCTCTTTCCCTGTCTCCCTCTCTCTCTCTCTCTCTCTTTCCCTGTCTCCCCCCCCTCTCTCTCTCTCCCTCTTTCCCTGTCTCTCTCTCTCTCTCTCTCTCTCTCTCTCTCTTTCTCTCCGTCCCGTCCCCCTGCCTCTCTTTCTCTCCACCCCGTCCCCCTGCCTCCATGACTTCTACCACCACCACCCATCCACACACTCCCTCTATCCCAGCCCGGGCACTCTACCCTCGCACCCCTGTCCCCCCAACCCCCCTCCCCTGGTTTTCATCCCCCCGCCCACCCATCCACATCACTCCCTCACTCCCAGCCAGGGCACACTCCTCTCACCTTTCCTCTCCTCACTCTTTCTCTCTCTCTCTCTTTCCCTGTCTCCCTGTCTCTCTCTCTCTCTCTCTCTTTCCCTATCTCCCTCTCTCTCTCTCTCTCTCTTTTTCTCTCTCTCTCTCTTTCCCTGTCTCACTCTCTCTCTCTCTCTCTCTCTCTTTCCCTGTCTCTCTCTCTCTCTCTCTCTCTCTCTCTCTCTCTCTCACTCTCTCTCTCTCTCTCTCTCTCTTTCCCTCTCTCTCTCTCTCTCTCTCTCTTTTTCTCTCTCTCTCTCTTTCCCTGTCTCTCTCTCTCTCTCTCTTTCCCTGTCTCCCTCTCTCTCTCTCTCTCTCTTTCCCTGTCCCCCCCCCCCTCTCTCTCTCTCTCTCTTCTGTTCTCCTCTCTCTCTCTCTTCTCTCTCTCTCTCTCTTTCTCTCCGTCCCGTCCCCCTGCCTCTCTTTCTCTCCACCCCGTCCCCTGCCTCCATGACTTCTACCACCACCCACCCATCCACATCACTCCCTCTATCCCAGCCCGGGCACTCTACCCTCGCACCCCTGTCCCCCCAACCCCCCTCCCCTGGTTTCATCCCCCCGCCCACCCATCCACATCACTCCCTCTATCCCAGCCAGGCACTCTACCCTCGCACCCCTGTCCCCCCAACCCCCCTCCCTTGTTTTTCATCCCCCCACTCGCTACCTATCCACCACTCCCACTCGCTACCTATCCACCCACATCCCACTCGCACTCTATCCCTAGGCTGCCGTATCTGCCCCCCCCCCCCCCCCCCCCCCTGCCCTGGTTCTCCAGGCCCCAGTCTGGTCAGTCTCCAGGGAGAGTCCTGTCTGTCTGTTGACACGGTGGATTGATGAGGCCCAGTAGATGTGAAAACATAAGGGGTTGTATGTCTATGTAGCAGTGCATCTCATCTCTGTGTATCTCCAGCCTGGCATAGAACCTATTGTAGACCAGATACATGTAATACAGAACATTTGTATTGTAGAACCTTCCCCTGAGAAACAGAAGATGAGCAGGGGTTGGTTCTTAAAGAACAACCACTTCTCCAGTAGACTATAAGAGGTGTCTCCTGAACCGACACCTGTTGCTGGGCACATTGACAGACTGGCAGCTGTCTCTGTCGTTAAGGTGAATCACCTGTCTAATCTGTCTGAGAATGTCACAGAAAAGACACCAGTGAATAATGTGTTCCTGGCAGACCTCATTTAAATGATTGACATGCCCTCCTCCAGGACATGAGTGTGTAATTAGTTCATTTTGCCAAATCTTTCTCACCATAAACTGTAACGTGAGGTGAATAAAGAAGTCTGACAAGCCAGCGCCGGTTTAACAACGTTGCCGGTGTAGAATCGTGTGGCTGAAGAGGCAACAGAGGCATTTGGTGTTGCTCATTTCAAATCAAATGACCAAGCCTCGATGGAGAGAAATCTCTTTTTAACACTCCTCCTCCATTACTCCCACATGCATCAGTAGTGAAAGGCAGTGTCATTCTGTCTAAACTAACTGAACTAATGTGATAATGTGGGTACAGTGTAATGTTGACTAAGCTGTCGACAGAGACATCCAGTACCCGGGCAGAGACCCAACGCATGCCAACTACGCCCTGTCATGCCCTGGCACGGATGCCAAGACAGTGGGTTGTGAAGACATCAGAGGACATGAATCATTGGGTAATTAGCCTGAGAACTACTAATAATGAGAAATAGAGAGAGAGAGAGACAGACAGAGAGAGAGAGAGAGAGAGAGAGAGAGAGAGAGAGAGAGAGAGAGAGAGAGAGAGAGAGAGAGAGAGAGAGAGATCGTTACAACACCGTATATATACATAATATGACATTTGTAATGTCTTTATTCTTTTGGAACTTCTGTGAGTGTAATGTTTACTGTTCATTTTTGTTTATTTCACTTTTGTACACTATCTACTTCAAATCAAAATCAAATCAAATGTATTTATGAAGCCCTTCTTACATCAGCTGCTGTACAGAAACCCAGCCTAAAACCCCAAACAGCAAGCAATGCAGGTGTAGAAGTACGGTGGCTAGGATAAACTCCCTAGAAAGGCCAGAACCTAGGAGGAAACCTAGAGAGGAACCAGGCTATGAGGGGTGGCCAGTCCTCTTCTGGCTGTGCCGGGTGGAGATTATAACAGAACATGGCCAAGATGTTCAAATGTTCATACATTTTGGCCAAATAATAATAAACTGGAGCAGCAGCAGGGCCAGGTGGACTGGGGACAGCAAGGAGTCATCAGGCCAGGTATTCCTGAGGCATGGTTCTAGGGCCAGGTGGACTGGGGACAGCAAGGAGTCATCAGGCCAGGTATTCCTGAGGCATGGTCCTAGGGCCAGGTAGTCCTGAGGCATGGTTCTAGGGCCAGGTGGACTGGGGACAGCAAGGATTCATCATGCCAGGTAGTCCTGAGGCATGGTCCTAGGGCTCAGGTCCTCCGAGAGAGAAGGAAACTTGCTTTGGCAATGTTAACATATGTTTCCCATGCCAATAAATCCCCTTAAATTGAATTGAATTGAGAGAGAGAGAGAGAGATAGGTGGGAAAAAATACACTTCAATGGGCCTCAATGTGCAGTATCTGGGCGGTGTCATCAAAGATGCCGCTGTCTAAACCAAATAAATGCTAGTCTGTTATTGAGGACTTGTCACTGTTATGAAGTCATCAACAGCATAACAACTGAATTAGTCAGAAGCCTTGCAGTAAGGCCGGCTACTTGAGATCTGAGAGCTATAACATTTTCACGCATCTCCAGTATTTCCTTGTGAATATTTTGATGGAAATCATAAAGTTCTGCCTGGACATTTCAAATGATGGGGGGGGGGGGGGGGGGGGGGGGGGGGGGGCAGAGAAAGTTCTCAGTCGACGTTACACCGAAGAATGTAACATTACTGGGAGCAGACATGACCCCTCCTCCATACTCATCCATCACGCAGAACTACATCTTCTAGTGCTTTTCCCAAACAAATGGCACACTTATTACCTATATAGTACGCTACTTTTGACCTGGGCCCATAGGGTTCTGGTCAACACTTTAGCACTACATAGGGAGTAGGGTGCCATTTGGGACGTTCATCTCGTCATCTGCTCCCTGGCTTTATCAAAGAGCTTTATTGGGTCTCTAAAGTCCTGTGGCTCAGTGTGTCTGGTCCTGTTGATGGGCCTACTTAACGTTATGGATCTACCAGCTGTGTGTGTGTGTGTGTGTGTGTGTGTGTGTGTGTGTGTGTGCGTGTGTGTGTGTGTGCGCGTGCGTGCGTGCGTGCGTGCTTGCGTGCGTGCGTGGAGGCTATCTGACCATCTATAAAGCATTAAATAAGGTTGGGGTGGGGTGGAATGGTGCTTGTTATTTTGGTAATGACCCCCCATGGCCTCTGTATCCCGTCCACCTCTCTAGACTCTCGCTTCCACCACGATCATTTATTACTTTAGAGACACACGATGCCCAAGTTATATTCACGTCTCTAGACTGGCAATAAGGCTTGCCAACGAGGGCCACACAGTTAGTCTGACTCCCCCAAATCCCTTGTCTACGTACCCTAACCCCCCCCCCCCCCCCCTTCCCTCCTCTTTCTCTCTCTCTAGAGGTTTGTCTGCATCACTATGGGGTCGGCATTTTCCAAATCTAAAGACTCATCAAAACATCTCACCAACTCCTACTTTCCCAGTAAAACACGATGTTTCTTCAAGGAACACATAGTCTATACAGCCTACATTCTGTGTGAATTTGAATTCACTGAGAGGGTACCAGTACTGAGAAACTGTCATTCATTCGTCCTTGTTCTCGCTCACATCCTATAATAGGTTGTTATAGTTCTCTAGAGGCCGATTTAGGAGGGACTAAACTTAACCATACCACCCAAGGTAGTCTTATAACCTTTGACCCTTGCGCCGTCCTTATATGTCAAACCTGCGTCACATCAGGAGGGACCGGACCGCGCTACGCCTCGATTCCTGCTCACTGTAGCGTTTTACCATCCTCTCTACTGGGTTTATTTGTCTACCAACTAAAAGCGGATTATCTTCAGCCCCTAGACTACACTAGAAGATGCTGGGACTGTTTGTGTATTTGGGTCTTGGTCCTTGTGGACAGAAAACTGTCCTCTTGAGGAGAATGTTTTCACTAGATGGCTCTGAGAGTTGAGCAGTAGGGGATATTCATCATTTGATATCAGAGAACATTTACAAAAATAGCTCCAGAAAACCATGTGATTGGCTCAAAGCAGGTCTGGTTCTATCCGATGTAGAACAGACAAGAGTCCATTGAAACACTGCGGAGAGAAACAATGACGACAATAAGCAGTAGTTTATTTTCTCCGTTTTCCACTGGACTTATACTGATGAGGGACATGGCCTTTTTGATCTGTCGGTCTGTCACAGCGTAAAATAGAGACAGCCAAGGTGTGACCACATCGATACTTAATGACTGGCTCATTTTGAGAACGTTTATGCCATTTCAAAGAAACCGTTTCTGTACGTGAGTTTTCAGAAACGTAGTTTGAGAGCAAAAGGAGAAATGTGCGAAATCTTGGCAAACACACTGAGTGACCCGTCCTCCCTCCAGACTGATGAGAATTTGTGCACAGTGTCTTTCCAAACCAACGTATCTAAAGTAGAGGCTTTCTGGCCTAAAGACTAAAACCACTATGTACTGAGTGCCAAGATACAGCACATGTTGAGGATTGTTTTGACACAACTAAACGGCTGCTCTATTTAAGTTGTCAGAATGTATCTCTGGGGAGGGATATTACTTAAATATGTTTGCTTGTATGTTTGGCGGGACGATTGGATGACTAAACTGATCTATTCCACCCATACGGTAAATCCATACAGTATATCCATACAGTACATCCATACAGTATATCCATACAGTATATCCATACAGTACATCCATACAGTATATCCATACAGTTTATCTATACAGTATATCCATACAGTACATCTATACAGTATATCCATACAGTATATCCATACAGTATATCCATACAGTATATCCATACAGTTTATCTATACAGTATATCCATACAGTACATCTATACAGTATATCCATACAGTATATCCATACAGTTTATCTATACAGTATATCCATACAGTATATCCATACAGTACATCTATACAGTATATCCATACAGTATATCCATACAGTATATCCATACAGTATATCCATACAGTTTATCTATACAGTATATCCATACAGTATATCCATACAGTACATCTATACAGTATATCCATACAGTATATCCATACAGTATATCCATACAGTATGTTGCACCTCTAAAACCAAGACATTGCCTTCTTTTTCGCTGTAGACTCTTTTATAACCACTAGTGTTTTTTAGAGATCTCAAGCACCTCTTTGGTGCCAAGAATAAGTTCACATTCTGGGGTTTTCATTCAATTAAAAGTACTGGTCTGAGTTAGAAAGAAACGTAATCTCTGTAAAGTCAGCCAGATATGTCCAAGCTATTTCTGGTTGTGGGCTTTTCCAGTAAAACACTAACGGGAATTAACGGGAATTGTCAGAAGGCTGATTTCTGGTTTGAGTCAAAGCCTCTGGATCGGATCTGAAGAAGCGGGACTAAACGTATCACCTCTATCGTGTTATAAATTCTGTGTCCTCTCCGGTTCGTTGTTAGATGCTTGAATCCAAAGAAAAGTAATGTAGCTGAGAGGGATGTAAATGTAGGAAGATATAGGAAGCCCACCTGGCTTAACTTAACCTATGATTGGACCCTATCACGTCCTATGATCCATTCTCTGGAACCCCTGACTCCTCTGTGACCCTGCCTAGAGAGACCACATCCCTGTAGACCAACAACTCTGATCCCCAAACATCAGACTAAAACATTCAAATGTGCAGACATGAACACCCAGTTTGCTGTCAGTTTTCATGCGTTGGGCCGAGCAGAGGGTCTTAGCTGTCCGGAGTGATCAGTCTTCTCATTTCAGAACTCTGGGAGAATTCACGGCCCGGGTCAACGTTGAGGAAGAAAAATGCCTCCTTCAGGACAAAATAGTTCACAGTTCCTGACACCACCACCTCGTATCCCGCAAGCCCCCTCTCTTTAATTAAATGGTCCGTCCGACGTCAGCTTAAAGAGATTCCACAGCATTCTGGAACCTTCTGTGATCCGTCATGATTAGGGGGGTAGAATTAGAATGTTTCTCTATCCTTGGGGTTTGAAAGAGGGGTCAATGTCATCCCACAACGCTATTGGAAACAGGTTGATCATTAGCATTTTTTTGCAGAAAGAAAGAAAAGAAAACCATGCCTGTAGACAGGAGAAAAGAGGGAGAGAAAAGAGGGAGAGGGTGAAAGAGAAACTCGTTATCATCCTTCACAGTTTATTTGCTCTCTGAGAGAGAACGAGAAAGGGGGAATAGAAGAGAAAGAAAAACAATATCATCAATCTCCCGTAATTTGCGATCGGGGGAGTTTTATACAATACACCGCTATTGATTCTTATTTAGTCCTTTCGTTCCTGAGATCAATGACAAAGACATTATCGCTTTGTTTCCTGTCAGACCTCTTACTCAGAATCCAACATACATCATTAACTCAGTATTACCCAGAATCCCCTGCTATTTCCTTTACCAGACAGACCAAACCAGACTCATGCATTGGACGCAATTACACACCAAATAATTCCAAACAAGACCATTCAAGGATTGAGGCCCTCGGACATTACATCTCTGTGAACTCAGATGAAACAGAGTTCAGACTCCCTTTTAAAGACAGTAATAACAGAATAATATTCTCCCTTGGGGCTGTATCAACAAGATAAAACTACTGTCTAGATTCTCAACCCCCTATCGTTGTTTACTGATATGAGAGAATTTGCTACATTAATATCTGTTCTGTTCTGTCGTGTCCTCATGTTCATGTTTCAACACATCTGGACAGCTGCCAGGTGACAGAGGAAGTTAACTTGTTGTTGTTCTTTGATCAAGTGCTTGTTGTTTGTTGTTGAGACCCCTCCAGTGTGACTCCCTGGTCAACCCATTATGAGAGAAATAAATGAGCTATAATGTGGAGAACTGGCCATACTTATGAAGGATGACTGATATGACCATCCCAGAACGGGTTAGGGCATAGCCAAGCTGTACGGTGTGCTTTTGAATAATTTGATTATTTTTCACCTTCTTGCTCAGTATAAATTCCCTACTGTGTCTGTCACCTCAGAACTCGTGCCAAAGGGATTTACAGTAAGGAACACAAACCCGTTCTGCGTTGTTGTAACACCTTGTTGACTACTGTAAATGTTTCAATATTATATAGAGGAGGGGTGGCAGTGTGTGTGCGTATGAGTGTGTGTGTGTGTGTGTGTGTGTGTGTGTGTGTGTGTGTGTGTGTGTGTGTGTGTGTGTGTGTGTGTGTGTGTGTGTGTGTGTGTGCATGTGTGTGTATGTGCATGCGTGTATGTGTGTCTGTCTCCCTTAGTGACAGAGAGGGATGTCAACCTTGTTGGGTTTAGAATCAGCATGTAATTCCTCATGTCCGTCCAGGAACAGGGCCTCACTGTGTGAAAACACAGCCAGAGGAAGAGGCCATGACACTCTCTGTATCCTGTCAGGTATGGAACTGATGATGAGAGTGAAAGGGTCCCTCTCCGGTCTGCACACACACACACACACACACACACACACACACACACACACACACACACACACACACACACACACACACACACACACACACACACACACACACACACACACACACACACACACAGTCTTGCATAACTAACCTTATGGGGACACACATAATTCAGTCCTATTCAAAATCCTATTTTCCTTAACCCTAACCCTTACCCTAACTTTAACCATAACCTTAACACCAAAACCTCACCTTAACCCTAACCCTGAACCTAACCATAGCTCCTAACCCTAAACCTAATTCTAAACCTAAACCCCGTAGAAATAGCATTTGCCCTTGTGAGGACTAAAAAAATGTCCCTAGTTGGTAAAGTTTTTATTTGTTTACAATTCTTGTTGAGACTTCTAGTCCCCACAGGTATAATTAAACACGTCTACACGCACGCACGCACGCACACACACACACACACACACACACACACACACACACACACACACACACACACACACACACACACACACACACACACACACACCGTGTTGTTTTCCACCCTACCTGTTTCCTATTAGCTCCTAGTCAATGGGTCTGGCATTAAGTTGTTCAGAGATCTACAGTAAAGACCTCCAAATCACACCGGATTACCCATGATCCTCGGGACTCAATCACTTTGTTGTCCAACCTCGTTATGTTCTCCGTCTCAGGTGATTTGAGTTGAAGTGTGTGTGGGTGTGTGTGTGTGTGTGTGTGTGTGTGTGTGTGTGTGTGTGTGTGTGTGTGTGTGTGTGTGTGTGTGTGTGTGTGTGTGTGTGTGTGTGTGTGTGTGTGTGTGTGTGTGTGTGTGTGTGTGTGTGTGTGTGTGTGCTGAAATACCCTGATTCTCTTGTGGTTGCTATTTGATTTGAAGCTGGGGAACTTGATAGAGCATCTAAAGAATCTCTCTTTCATTTGATTGTGTCGTTGTGCTCTTTTATCAGTCCAGTGTAATGCCCCTGGCATTGGTTTGTGGTATAGTCAGGGATACTTAGCCAGGTTTCTACAATTAATTCAGAGGGTTTGTTGGACATTACAGCTGTTTTCAATCCTCTGTGAACTAGTCCCAGTGCTTGTTATTCACACAACACAATACATGTTCAAGTACAGTTTGTGAGTCTCTTTGGACCAGGCAAGGCCTTCAGCTGGTATGGGTGTGTGTGTGTGTGTGTGTGTGTGTGTGTGTGTGTGTGTCCACTAATCATTTCTGAATGTGCCCAAGACCCCAAAACGTAACTCGTGACCCTTTAAACGGTTTGGTCCTTGTCTAAACTCCAAGCCACCAGCTCTTGTTCTTGTCCATTATGTGTTAACATCAACATCCAGCCAAAACAGAAAGCCTATACCGCATCCCAAATAGCACCCTAATCCCTATATAATGGGCTACATTTGACCAGGACCCATAGGGCTCAGGTCATAAGTGGTGTAGGGATTAGGGTTCCATTTGGAGCCTATAACATGAAGTTAATCTGCTCTACATGGTTCTACTTGATTAAAGTAGACAGGTTTATGTATCGGTGCTAAATCCCCTCGGTGCAATGGACGGGTAACGAACCAGGACTAATGAATATATTCAATTACACACACACACACACACACACACACACACACACACACACACACACACACACACACACACACACACACACACACACACACACACACACACACACACACACACACACACAACACTACATGAAGCGGAGGTGTTAAACTCAGACAGGGTTGTTAATGGCTCTGGCTCGTTCCTTTACGTCTAAATCTTTCTGCTTCTTTCTGTTTTTCCACCAAGCTTAAGTTTTAAAGGGGAAGTGTCAAGTGACATGGTGCGTCCCAAACGGAACCCAAACTCCCTATTTAGTGCACTGCTTTTGACCTAGAGCCCTATGGGGCTCTAAATGAGAATTAGGGTGCTATTTGGGAAGCACACATAGTCTAGTTGAATTATTCAAACGGCTGGCCACAGATATGTTGCAGTTCTGTTGGAAGCTGAGGTTTAGGCTTAAAGGGCAATTCCGCCACTTTCAACCTCATATTCATTCTCTCCAGCACCACATCAGTGTCTACATCGTGTCAACACGGCACGTCTCTATGATCTGTGGTCAAAAAGATCAGAAGACGGGTCCTGGAAAATGCGTCTCTGTGACATCACAGGGTAGGATGGAAGGTAAGACAAAGACAATGAGTGTCTAGCCAGATGGAGGGTAAGACAAAGACAATGAGTGTCTAGCCAGATGGAAGGTAAGACAAAGACAATGAGTGTCTAGCCAGATGGAAGGTAAGACAAAGACAATGAGAGTCTAGCCAGATGGAGGGTAAGACAAAGACAATGAGTGTCTAGCCAGATGGAGGGTAAGACAAAGACAATGAGTGTCTAGCCAGATGGAGGGTAAGACAAAGACAATGAGTGTCTAGCCAGATGGAAGGTAAGACAAAGACAATGAGTGTCTAGCCAGATGGAGGGTCACGTCACAGACAATCTCATGGTGTTTGAAAATCACTGTAAAATGTTTTTACTTTTGATGATGTCATCGGGTAGAACATTTTAGCGTTGTACTTTTTTCTACACAACGTAGAAATGCGCCGTATTCACATATGTTGACACTGGTATTGTGCTGGAGATACTGAAAATTAGGTTGAAAACGGGGGGAATTGCACTTTAAGTCCTACTGTAGCCTATGGTTTCAGCAGGTATACTGTAGATTCATATGGTGGCTGTCGCCCTGAGCTGCTAACATAGACTTCCCTGGGCCTGGACTCTGTGGAAAACAGAAGGTGTGTGTGTGTGTGTGTGTGTGTGTGTGTGTGTGTGTGTGTGTGTGTGTGTGTGTGTGTGCGTGCGTGCGTGCGTGCGTTGGTTTTATTCCACCTGTCTAGGTTGTGTGTGTGTGAGAGTCTGGTATCCAGCATCTATTACCATCAAACTGGTCTGGGTGATTCTAAGTGAAGTTATTTTGAAACAGAAATATCTACATCCTTCAGTCTTATCTAATGTGACATTTTGTGTCAGTAAGTCTGTAGTCATAATGAAACCCAACTGTGATGGTTCTGCAATGAAGACAGAACAGTAACACTAAAGGAGAAGTAAAACAGTCAAATAAAGTGGAGATGATTCCTAACACACTTCTCTATTGATGCCACTTTCAATAAATACACAAATTATCATTTTCTTAAAAAGAAATGAAACATTCAATTTGATTTTATTTTATATGTTTATTGAAAAAGAGGGTGAGTATCATATCGTTATCATATTGCCCCTTGGTTTATACAAACAGTGAACATACAGAGTTGAATTAAACAATCCCTCGTAGATGAAGGATACTTGTGTCGTAAGCTGCCTCAAAATAATTGAAGGTTTTAACATTTTATTCACATTGTCTGGGGAGAGCACCCATACAGAACAAATACACTTCTGACAAAACACATTTCCACTTGGGATGTTATTGCTTAATGCAATGATTTATTTGCACATGTGGTCCAAATAACAGATATGATAAGTAAAATGGTAACAGCCATGTTGTTTGGTTTGGTTGTGGATCTAACTGTAGCATGGCATTGAACAGAATGGTTCTCAAACACTTAAATAATCACCAAATTCCCTTCCTTTATGACAAACCTTACAACGATGTGATACAGATACTTAATAACCTCTGGACCAAAACACCTGCACTTAGCTCACAGACTAAGATGCCTGGAGATTTGAATGGACCTGGAGCTCTATTTTGACAGTAGAAAAACAATGGCAACAGTAAAACAGTAGAGAAACCCACATCATTGAGGAATGGCTATATCTGGGAGGGAGGGGCTTGATTGAAAACATGTGTGGGTCCCCTGGCTCATACTTAAATGTATTGCTCTCTGTCTTGGCTCAGTGGTACTATTGGCACTTCATATTTTAAACTCTGTGGAACGCTGTCAGGAGAAATAGAACAGAATCCCAACGACATTGTGTTCTAAGGGGTCCTAATGAAGAATTAATTGACGTCTGCCTGAGCTGAATCTGAATTTGAATCGGCCTGAGCTGAGATATCCTAATGACAACAGGAATGTTTGTTTTAAAGTATCTCAGTACGTAGCGTTACATTCCAGATTTATTAGATTTGCCCATCTTGCATCAGTGGATGAATGCCGTCAGATTATTGGTTGATTAGAATAAACCTCCTCAAGGGAGGAGTGAATCAGGGAAAACTATGGCAATGAACCCTGTATCTCTATAATATTCTGTTGTTGTTCAATCTAGACCTGTCGCCACAATTTAATCTGGGGGACTATAAATGTTCATTACATTAACTTCAACATGTTGCAGCTGCACCAAATGAAGTTAATAGACACATAACATGTTTTTTTATGATATGGCAAATAAACGTTTTTGGAAAAGTGATAAATGTGTAAAAATTTGATTGGATAATACAGTAGTACTGCGGTTGGGATACAGTACTCTCTGGTTATGCCTTCATCTAATACTGCTTAAATGTACTTACAAATACTGTGTTACATCTCATTATCTTAGAATATATAAAATATACAAACATATAAAAATCATTACAGTAAAAATACCAATTTAAAAGACTTAAAGTCTTAAAGTGGCTCAACGATCAAAGTAGAATAACTTTATTTCGCCCCCAGCTCAGCAACATTCAGTTTCAATGTGATAGTCAATACTGTAGTATAGTAACAGGTATTTCATGTGGCCGTATACTGGCTTTAAATCCTCAGGATATGTGGTGGTTTATAACTATGGAGTAGGCCTAAAGTGAGCTCCTATGCAATTGATGAGTGAAATCCAATAATCCGACAATGTGATCCTGTATCGAAATGTATGTAATGAATCTTACTATACTTAATATAATACAGCAATTATTTTACGCCAGTATTTGTTAGTAAATACCCAGAATATTGAGGTGAATTAATTTCACATCGCTTGTGTTGTTGAAAAATGACTTGGTGTCTCATTCAATGCCTTTACAGCCTAGACTATAGCAACAAACAACATTACATTCACACAAACTGTATAAAAAGCTGCATTGATATGGAGTTTTATCCCTGTTTTGCATTACAATCTTATCCTACAAGGCCATCGTTCTTACAACCCTTGGCTTTTGCTGAGTTGCTTAAGTTACTTCTAATTGTGTGGGCTTTCCTGTTCGGCACAGGACTCAACTGTAATACAGAATTGTCTGCCTCCAATAAAGGCTGTCGGCTTGTATTACAGCAGATAACCTCCCCTTTATTACAGCAGATAACTTCCCCTTCATTACAGCAGGGGTTTTCAAACCTCTCCTCGAGGTCCCCCAGTCGTTCCATGTATTTGATCTATTCCACAGCTAGCACACCTGATTCAACTTGTCAACTAACCAGCCTTGAATAGGTGAATCAGGTGAGTTAGTTCTGGGCTACAACTAAATTGTGAAACGCCTGGTGGTCCCCGAGGGGAGGTTAGAAACCGCCGGCCTGTACGCATCGTCTGATTCGGATCTTCACTGGTCTGTTCTGGTGAATGGAAACTCCATGTGATTCAGTGCACAGCCTCGCTTCCTGAAAAGTTATGTATCAGTTCAAACTAATGTCTTCTGATCCCCAGAGTTGAAACACCTGAATCAATGCATGTCCTTTGTTATCGTTTGAGGATCTCCATTGTCTTGGCTAGACTGGAATGCTTGTTAAGGCTTGACACAGAAGTTGCCCCTAACCACAGATCTAAGATTTCCTTCCCTACCATCCTAGACTTAACCATCAGGGATTCAACAACATCTGACCTTGGATCAGTTAAGGGTGACTATCTATTTCCCCTGTTATGAATGTTTGACCAGCCCTGATTGGTCGCCTCTTACAGAGTGGGCTCAAGCCATTGGACGGCTCATTCCTGTTCCTATCCTATGACCCCTCAGTCAGAGCCCACCCCTGGTGATACCCACAAGCCCTTGCTGAGCACATTTGAGACGGTGAACCGGGTGTAAAAACTTTAAATGTCCCTTTACTGCCTCTTATAAAAGTAGGAAAAATACTTTATATACAGACGTACACTTACACACTCAGTTCAGACACACTCAGTTCAGACACACACACACACACACACACACACACTAAGAACAACCACACCAAATAAAACACACTGTGCTCACACACTCTTTACACACGTACTCACACATTCCGATATAATTAGGTATATGCACTTGGTGCTAACAGCGTGAGGAGAGGTATCTGCAGCGTGGGGGGCAGGGTGGCTGCGGGGGGACAGCAGCAGCAGCAAGGCATCATGGTCGGTCTGGCGGTGAAGTGCTGGTTTTGCAAGCGTTCCAGAATGTTCCAGAGCGTTCCAGAGTGTTCCAGAGCAGAGACGTGTAGCTATAGAGTTACATATCTGAGTAGTGGAGGAGGAGAGCTGGCCTGGGACTGGGGCACTGCAAGCCGGTCAGGATGGTGTCTCCTTTACTGAGCACGTCTTCTGGACTTCTTCACCCTGGAGAGACAGAAAGAGAGGAATAAGACACTGGTTGAAGAGGATTCATGGGTGTAACTTCATTTTTCCGTGTGGCCACTTGACATCACCTGATTAGGAACAACTCTGGGCCCTAATGTCATTTTATGGTAAATACTTAGTACGGTGCTCATAGTTATATTGATGCTATGTTCTGCATCATGCAGGGTTTTGAAACATGCTTTCTTAGTAAAAGGGTTCCAAAAGGGTACTTTGGCTGTCCCCATAGGATAACATACTTGGTTCCATGTGGAACCCTCTGTGGAAAGGGTCCTACATGCCCCCTAATTTTTTTATACAAATAAATAAATAAATAAAAACAAATGGGTCCTACATGGAACCCAAACGGGTTCTACATGGAACCCAAACGGGTTCTACATGGAATCAAAAGGGTTCTAACTGGAACCAAAACTGGTTCTTCAAAGGGTTCTCCTATGGGAACAGCCAAAGAACCATTTTAGGTTCTAGATGCACCTTTTTCTCTAAGTGTGTAACATGTCACATAGACCTCCAGTATCTACTGTAGTTGTGTAATAATATAGTTGGTTTGTCTGTCAGACTGGACTTATAAACATGATACAGTTCTACGAGAGCATATATACTCAAGCCTTCATAAAGATCATCTGGATATGCATTGTCTTAGAAAGATTTGTACACAGTTTTTTTAGCTCGCTATTTTGAGCAAATGCAATCTTTTGTAAAGATGCCACATTGGGAACTAAACAGCAAGAAAATGCCTAATTTGTGGTAAAATGTTCCTCCATTATAGATGTATTTACTATAGGCGTTTTAAGAGGCAGACATTTTGCATGGTTGGTGAAAACGATCACCAGAGGAATGAGGAATGCACATTTAACACACATTTTAACACATTTAGATTCATTATAATATTCTGTATAGTGTGTCTGTTATTGTTTATTGTAGGTTTTTACAGTTTACTCCTTGGGTGTAAAACCTAGTGGAATTATTTTCCCTTAGTGGAATGAATTTTACTATTTGTAGACAAATTAGTCCTGATCATTTTGTGAAAGTGCCTTCAATTTACACATATTTGTTTATTTATACATAAACTGCTGTCTTTTAGCCATGAAATTAACGAAGTTAGTTCAATTGTGAAAGTAACACCTGTTTTTTGGGCCAAAAGTTTTAGGTAATAAATCTGTAATAAAAAAATAGAAAAAAGTGATGTCATGACATTCTACTCCGTCCCTGATTTCCCAGATACATTCTGATTGTTTACTGAAAGACCTGGAATGCTCCGAATGCCACGCTTAAATTATCAGAGGGATTGCAAGGCATGAGCAGAAAGCCTTCTTTCCCAGTCTTTAATTCACATCTCAGTAGCCATCTGAGTAGCTAGCACGCATAATGAGAAACAAGCACCCAGAAACACCAGTCATTTTCATCTCTTTTAATGAGACACACACATAGCAACAGTTCTAATCATACCGATAAATGAGCGATTTCAGAATGCTATGTGGACAGGTGGCCATAAAATCACACTTAACTGTTGTTACTGTACTTAAGCAGTCCCATTTCTCCCATTTCATTTGGATTTTGCAGATGAAAACAGCAGCGCATTTCATTCCGTGTCTCTCACTGTTACCAGCGAACTAGCCTGGTCCCAGATCTGTTTGTGTTGTCTTGCCAACTCCTATGGTTTGGCGTGACAATAATAAGAGTCGGCAAGTAAGCACAAGCAGATGTGGGACCAGGCTACCCTGCGATCAGCTCTTACTTGTCAAAGAGGGAAGTAAGGTTTCTCCTTACTTGTTAATGGCATTCTTCAGGTACGTCTGCAGCCATTTGGTCTCGGGGTTAATGCACACCTCCCTGTTGTTCTTCAGCTTGGCACTGTGACCGGGAGAGGGATGGAGGGAGGGATGAAGGGAGGGAGAGAGAGAGAGAGAGAGAACGTGAATTAGGCAGAGACTCACTTCAGTGTTCTCCGAGCATCCACTTTCTCTGTTTTCTTATCTGATTCAAGGATGGAATGATCCGAAAAAAAAGTCCAGTAAGCTCTCATGAACTGGCCTAGCGTCTTCTCACTCTGGTGAACATCCAGGGATAGTGTGCTGTGTAGCTGTAACACACAGTAACACACATGCCTGATACGTGGCGTCAACTAGGGTGAACTGTGGCCGTGTTTCGGTCAAACTGTAATGAGACTCGTGGGCCTTGGAGTAGCGAGTTGAATAGAACGAGTGGCACGTTTTTATGACACTTAAATGATATACATAGATAAATAAATATAGATCATTTATAGGTTTCTTTTGAACTAAGCATTCTGAATGCAACTATTTCAGTTGGACCAGTCTGTCTTTATAGACTCAGATACAGTGTGTAATCTTATATATTTGATTTATAAAAAATAAAAACATTTCCAAAGGGTTACATTTGAGGTAATGTTTTTGAAGCCATTAATTTCTGTTTGACACAGTTTTTATAGGTTACTGAAATCTAGTCTGTATAATTCATGTATCTGAAGATTGAAGAGACATCCGATGAACTCTGTGTACTGTAATCTAAAAGTAAATGTGTTCCATCATTTCGATATCGTCTATCTGCTCATTCAGGGTCAAAATAAACAAACACATTAAGATAAATGAAGTTCACTTTCCTTTAAACCAACTACTGTACTGGACTGGACTGTTCACACAAAACAAACATCACTCTATATGATATAAGGCTGCAAAGTCAACAGTAACATAATGCATCTGGAAAAATAAGTTATTTGACCCAAATTATATTTATCAAGTTTATTTATATGTCGCTAATTTCCAGGGACATTTGCAAGACACATATGCCAGTGAACAATCAACACTTTATTAAAATCCCAAACATATATTTTTAAGAAGAACAAACATATTATGAACAAGTTGTAAGAATAACAATTATTAAAACGTGTATTCACAGCATATTTTAACCCACAAAACATGCTTTGCGCCAGTTGTAAGAATCACAATGCATTCAATCACATCAAGTCCCCCCACCACCTGCCACAGGTGGAAAATCCCATCTCTCTCCTTCCACTTAGACAGCTGTTGCAGTGATAATAAAGCATGGTAACACTGATCTCTTTGTTAAGCCGGTGGTACCATCAATAAGGAGGTTTTGATGTCAGGCCATTTAGCCTGGGATTTACAGACTGTGGGGTGTATGTGGGAGTAAGTGGTTCACCTGTAGCGGACTGTAGTGTGTTGATAGAGGGTTGACTTGAGTGTCGACTTGAGAGAGGGGCATTTGTCCCGAGATCGGACACCTCTGTGAGTGTTTCTGATCCATGAGCTTTAGGGGGAGACGGGCTAGTGTGTGTGTGTGTGTGTGTGTGTGTGTGTGTGTGTGTGTGTGTGTGTGTGTGTGTGTGTGTGTGTGTGTGTGTGTGTGTGTGTGTGTGTGTGTGTGTGTGTGTGTGTGTGTGTGTGTTTGTGTGTGTGTGTCAGCACTCTCTCCTCTCCTCCCCTCCTTCCCCAAACATATGGTTCTAACACTTCTGTGTCAAAAGGTCGTGTTTGAGAGTTAACAACTCAGGTAGCGCCTCACCACCTCCCCTCCCTCCCTCCTTCTCTCCCTCCTTCTCTTCCTCTCACAGCCCTGTAAATTAGACACATTCCTCTCCACCTCTGATTCTCTCCTTCATCACTCCTTTACCGCTTTTCTGATTCAATTTCACCTCCCCCAAACTCTCCATCCCTATTTAACACCAACCTCTTCAATTGACCAAATGGCCTACCTACTACCCTTACCCCAATAAGATGAAAGAACAGCTCAAGCGCATCAAACCCCTTCAAATCCCCCCCAAAACCAACATCCCAATCGTTCAGATAAATAAAAGCCGGTAACTGGATTCCCTGTTTGTTTATCTCTAGGATACCCCCTTCCTCCCTCCCTCCAACCCCCATCCTGTCCTCTTTTATATATTTAGTGCAGCTAATCCATTTTACTGTTTTGTTTTGATGTTTCTCCTGGTTTAGGTTTATCCCTCTAGGGTGTGTGTGTGTGTGTGTGTGTGTGTGTGTGTGTGTGTGTGTGTGTGTGTGTGTGTGTGTGTGTGTGTGTGTGTGTGTGTGTGTGTGTGTGTGTGTGTGTGTGTGCGTGCGTGCGTGCGTCTGGACTATCTAGCGTCTGATTGACTCTGTTGGAATTCGCGGCTCTGGGAGTCTGGAGCTTCTAACCCAGTAGGTAGTAATTACTTCACAGCAAGCTAATGCCAACAAGCAGGAGGAGACAGGGGCGTGTAGGGAGGGATGGAGGGGGTGAGGGGGGTGTAGTGTTACCCCTGTTGTCTTTCATCCAAGGACAATAGATATATCAGAAGAGATGCGAGCTCTCTGCCCCTCTCTCCCCTGCTGCTCAGTCATAAATAACTTTAGGATGGGCTTTGGAGGGAATAAGAGGGAAAAGGGGAAGCTTTTGGTGGCGTATGTGTGTTCTTTAATGCCTGTGTGTGCAAATGTGTGTATCTCTTGATGATTGTGGGTCCTGACCAGATTTGTATCCTTACTGACCCCTTGCCATGAGTTAACCCCCTAATGCCCCTTCCCAACCCCCCAAACCCCTCTGGCTTTTTGGCTCTGGCCACCTGGTTTCTATAGGTTACAAATAGGCAAAGCATTTTGGCTTAATGTGTTCCAGGCCATTTAAATTACACTAAATGTGGGCGGCTGGTGAGCGCAGGGAATAAAAGAAAGAAGGATAGAGAGGGTCAGCTGCAACATAAAGGTCATCACATTGACCCCTAATGATTGATTCCTTAACAAGACTAAAATCCCCCCTAGAGCTAGCTTGGAGAGAGACACTCCTCTGTCAGCTTCCTTTCTCCTCTCCTGGCCATTTATCGTGTTGTTCTAATCTAAACATCTCTTTCCATTTGGGGAGAGCCATAGTAACTGCATCTCTTTTCTCCACTCTCTCTCTCTTGCTTTCTCTCGCTTTCTCTCTCGCTTTCTCTCGCTTTCTCTCTCGCTTTCTCTCTCTCTCTCTCTCTCTCTCTCTCTCTCTCTCTCTCTCTCTTTCTCTCGCTTTCTCTCTCTCTCTAGCGCGCTTTCTCTCTGTCTTTCCCTCCACTGTGGTCCTCCAACTGCAATCATTAAAACCTGACAATATGGGACTGATGCTTAGCAGAATGGAATGGGACCCAAAGTTAAGCGCCATTAGAATCCACATGGGATCTTATTAACAGAGGGGCCTTACTGGGCTGAATCAGGCTTTTCTGAACAGGTTTTGCCCTAGGAGATGACTATAGGAGTTGGCAAGACCACCCAAACAGATCTAGAACCAAGTTAGTTTCGCTGTAGCAGCTGATAATAGGAGTTGGTAAGATAGCACAAACAGATCTAGAACCAAGTTAGTTTTGCTGTAGCAGCTGATAATAGGAGTTGGTAAGACAGCACAAACAGATCTGGAACCAGGCTAGTGTATCCCTACTTGACTAGACGTATCAGGCCAAGGTCCTTCTGGTTTCAGCCATGCAGGCTTGTGCTGTGTTAAAGTAAAGATGGTAGATAAATGAAGATGTCACATCAGTCTGCTTAAGGGATGGCTCTCCCATAGGCACCAATGCATTAGCAGCTGGGTCTGGTCTGCTTAGTTCATTGACTATATATGAACAAGAAAAAAACGAGGGAGTGGGATGAGTCGCTTCCTCTTCCACCTCTGGTTAAACTACATTGCAGTGGTCCCGTAGAGCAACATGGACCGTGGCATTGATAGGTGTCTGTCCAGCCCTGAAACAAACACCTGATTCAACAACAGCCTTGACGATTAGTTGATAAGTTGAATCAGGTGCTTCAGTGCTGAGCCCGGGAAGCGAAGCTAACTCACACACTCAACATGCAGCTGTCTCAGACCAGGGTTGCTTACCACTGCTTCACTGGGCCTGTGTAGTTCTGGTTTATCTCCAGGAAAAGTCTGTCTAAAAATAATGAATAGCTTCCCCTTCTGTGAGCAGCAACACTGTGTGCGCTGTGTGGGATGTCCAGTGTTGGCCACCATAGTATTTTCTTATCTGTGCAGTGTAGTGCAGGGCTGAGGAGAACATGGGGTTGTCTCCTACAAAACGTCCCTGTTACTCCCCAGCCTTGTAATGAAAACATTGACTTTTTGGGAGAAGCACTACAGCGATCTAGTTGTTCTTATGAGGGGTGTGGAAGGTTTTTCACATGACAAGCTAAGGAACTTAGCTGTAAGTCTTCTAAAACACAACCCAAAATCAGGGTTAAAAAGCATCCCATAATGCACCAGCAGGTTACTCACATGACTTGGAAAGGGCAGTTGGGTGTGTGAAGGAACTTGAGCTCTCTGATGCTCCTCTGAGGGACGGTGTTCAGAGTGGAGCGACACCAGCACCTCTCTACCAGGCTGATGGGCTTAGCTGAAAACAACAACCACAAACATAGTAAGATACTGTACCAGGTACCAGGTACCAGGTACCAGACACTGAGAGAACGTGAGCTCCGACCATTTCTATGTCTTAAAACTAAAACAACCACAAACATAGTAAGATACTGTACCAGGTGCCAGGTACCGGACACTGAGAGAACGTGAGCTCCGACCATTTCTATGTCTTAAAACTAAAACAACCAAATCCCAGCTCACAACGCATGATGATAGTTAGAGCTGAACCAACAACATGAGACTCAACGCCTCCAAAATGCAACAACTCACAATCACTGCAGGCAGGAAACGAGGATGAATTTGTTCATTTCATATCAGAGTACTTGGAACAAATATGTTTAAACTACTGTCTCTAACCCCGACACTGCATGGGAAAGTATACAGTACATTTAGCTGACTTTAGTCCCAAACTGGGAGGAATTTGTTCATTTCATATTAGAGCTTGTAAGAACAAACAGGATAAAGTAGAAGACAGATTTCTGTTGCAGCTGGACATTGGGGATTAAATCCATCTTCACTGTTACTCCATGACAGCAACAGCTCCTAGTCAGTGGTGTGTGAGATTGGTTTACGCAGTGTTACAACCAGGTCTCATAAATAGCTCACACACACTCTCACCAAACTTTCACGGTACACACTCAACACTACTCTACTTTTACCTGTTGTTAATCATCTTCACATTCACTGGGGTAAACCCCAGTATTTCTGTTAAATCTGTGTACAAAGCTGGGGGAAAAGTCCCGGACTTTCAACTGGCCTGCTGAGCATGACAGAAAACTACACTTTAGATAAAACTAGCAAAAAGAAGCATTTGAAGACGATTACTTGACTCTGTTGTTCAGGGTCAAATACCACTTTGAAAGCTCTGAGAGGAAAATGCATGTCATTTAAATATTTCAATCAAACTGTTATCAGTTATTTATACATTTCAAATAAAATACTGTTAAGACAAAACAGCATTTAAATACATACCTCAAATAATCAACACACATTCCCACCAAGTACAAACTACTGTATTTAACCCGGACAATGCATGAGAAAGTATAAATTTACCTGCCTTTAGTTCCAAATGCAAGGCAATTAAAAAGAGATTAGTCTGCCACACACACGCACACAAGCGTATGCACGCACACATACACACATGCCTACGCACATGCCCACACACACACACACACACACACACACACACACACACACACACACACACACACACACACACACACACACACACACACACACACACACACACACACACACACACACACACACACACACACACAGAGAGAGACTGTCAAACCAGCGCTCATTGTCCCATCCACCGTCATACTGCCTTTTCACTATGAACATTCACGACACAGCACTCTATCCCAGAAGAGTCCTTATCGTTCTACTCCACTGGGGCTCCCAATGTTTTCCTCCTTTCTCAAAGCTCCAAGAGCACAAAGCTTAGATTCTTATCAAAAGAGTCCCTTTAAGAAGTAGGCTACATTCTTCGAATGATTGCATATCACCCCTGGTTCCTACTGGTTCCCGAAACTAAGAATCTTTTTACTCAATAGCACATACTCTGGCTTTTGCCTGAAATGTTCTTAGATTCAGGGATTTCAGAGGGGAAACCCTGCTGGAAATATCACACAAGATTAACATGAAACGTGACATTCTTGATAACCTGTTTCCAACAATGATTTTTATTCGTTTTTCTTTGAAGATGGGAAGAGGTCCATTGGCTAAACATATATACATGTCTCTTCTCCAGTTGCCTTGTGGTTGTAAAACCTTCACGAAGGACTCTCTCTGTTTCCTTTAAAACACTTTGATATTTACATTCTTTTCATTTCTCGAATCTTACATCTTAAACGGAGTACAAACGGCCCCCTTGTTTGACTGTGGGATTAAACCGCGATCACATTAAAACACTGCAAAATAAACAACAACAGGAGAGAGAGAAATCCGAGAGAAGAGTTGAATTGAAGTTAGCTCAACCTCTGCTGTGTTATGCTAAGCATGTTGTTACTACCCCTAGCCAGGGAGACCCTGACTGCATATTAAAGACGACAGGATGGCCGGGGTGATGGAGGGGGTAACTTGTATATTTATCTGCTTTTTTTGTTGCTTTCTTTTAACTAGAAACTAATTAGGGGCTAAACAAGGCGGGTTGTGAAAGAAACTAACTAAAGCCCAAATGGAACCCTATTGCCTATTTTGTGCACTTCTTCTGACCAGAGCCCTATGGGTTTCCCTGTGGGCCCTGGTCAAATGTAGTGTGCCGTATAAGGGAATAGGGTTCTATTTGGGAAGCAAAGGTTGTAGCTAGATGCTCACTTGTGGCCGGGTGCTGTAAGCAGTATGCATAATGACCCAGTATTAGCATGATAATAGAGCCTGATAAGGTGGAGGGTCATTGCTGTGATATTGGTATGGGGGAGACTTAGTCATTTGGGACACTGACTCCCTGACCCATCATCCTATAAATCGTAAGATCTTTCTTTCTTTATTTGACAAATAGTTTTAAATGCTCATTTGTATGCCGTTAAGATGTAAGATTTGAGGAATTAAAGTGGTTGGAATATCAAAGTGTTAAAAGCAAACGTTAAAAGTTTTACAACAGAAGGCAACTGAGAAGATACATAAATAATGGCCAAAGTCAATACAAACCTAGACATTTCCAGAAGAATCCAAATAACTATCTACTTACAATCCAACTATACAAACAACAACAATTCAACAAATGCAACCAGTTTGAGTATAACATCCCCATCACATCACAACAATCACTTACCTATTTTACCAAAACCAGTCAAACATCAAGGAGCCAAAAGACAACCTCCACAACCACAACTCATAACCACAAGTTGTTCTGCTGGGTATCCCTTCTCTCAGCAACACCAGCCAAATGTCACAACCACATCTATTCTAACAACACCTAATCAAATTCAACAAAAATATCAAGACAACCTCCACAACCACATCTATTCTAACAACACCTATTCAAATTCAACAAAAATATCAAGACAACCTCCACAACCACCAAAACGTCCTCCTTTTCTAAAACAAATCACATCCCCAGACATTCTAGAACACATACATAAAGTCTCTCTTTGCTAAGTTACTAAAATGACTCAAATAAAGAGATAGATAAATAAAGATAGATAAAACACTAGAAAGAACACACTAACAGTCTTTAAAAAAGGGTTCCAAAAGGGTTCTTCGACTGTCCCCATGAGATAACACATATTGGTTCCAGGTAGAACCCTTTTTGGTTCCAGGTAGAACTATTTTGGGTTCCATGTAGAACCCTCTGTGTAAAGGGTTCTACATGGATCTCAAAAGGGTTCTTCCTGGAAGCAAAAGGGTTCTACCTGGAACCAAAAAAGGGTTCTTCAAAGGATTATCCCTTTTATGTTTGAGATGGCACCTTTTCTTCTAAGAGTGTAGAAGACATGCCCAGACAGATGAACCATCCCCAGACCAACTCACCCGTAGAGGGAGGTACATCCATGGCCACAGCCAGTAGGGCCAACACAGCCAGTACTTTGACATCCATGGTGGGCTGTATGTAGTAGGATGGAGTTACAAGAGGCTCAGGGCTCAGCTTCTCACAGCTACTATCCAGCAGGGCTCAGTGTAGACTGACTGTCAGCTCCTCTCTACACACTGTTAAAGCTCGGAGGCTGAGGGAGAGAGAGAGGGAGGAGAGAGAGAGAGGAGGGAGGCTCCTAATTTCTCAGGAGGAGGCAGGGGGGGTGGGGGGGTGAGCTGCACTGGCTATATGAAAGGCAGAGACTTTCTTGATTGTAAATGTGCTGGCTGACAATCAAGAAGAAATTCTCTTTCTATTACTTTCATTCTCTTTCTCGCAATGTCTCTCTTTACGTCTCGTTTTCCTTCTCTCTCTCAGGTCTCCTCTCTTTTGCTTTCTGTCTCTTTTTCTCTCCCTCCTTTCACTTTCCCTCCTTCACCTTTCTTTTCCCAAACTCCCAAACTACCCCCTCTCTCCATTTTCCCCCCTCTTTTCCCACTCTCTCTGGGCCTGTCAGTCAGTCTATTTGGAGAGCCTGAGCTCCCTGCTGCTAGCCTAATATTGTTCCTATTACAGCTGAATGGCTGGAGTGTTATTGTTTACAGGGACACTGCCTGCTCCCCCACCTCTCTGGCTGGCCTGTGTCTTCCCAGTCATCTGTCTCTCTGGCTGGCCTGTGTCTTCCCAGTCATCTGTCTCTGGCTTGCCTGTGTCTTCCCAGTAATCTGTCTCTGGCTGGCCTGTGTCCTCCCAGTCATCTATCTCTCTGGCTGGCCCGTCTTCCCAGTCATCTATCTCTCTGGCTGGCCCGTGTCTTCCCAGTCATCTGTCTCTCTGGCTGGCCTTTTATCAGTGTTTCTCCTGGTCAGGATACTGTACGTGGTCAGGAAAAACTGGTCAGGAAAATAATAATAATAATAATTAAATACTAGTTATAGGCTAACTAGGACACATCATTTCCTCTGGTCAGGTCATGTTGCCAGGAAAAACTCTTATAATGATCAAATCGAGAGGATGTAAAAAGCAGCCAAAAATGACATTACAAACAAAACAAAAATGGTTGTACTTTAGAGGGACATTAAGATGTGATGATATGCAGTAATAACTAAATAAATGCTTCAAGTAACAGGTGGGGAATAAATGAAGAAATAACCAATTGAGAAACAGATGTATTTTCTGTACTCACTGGTTCCCAAAGCAATTATCTGGAACCTTCTGATAAAACTAACTTTCCATGAGGGCTAAAAAAAGGGAACTACTAGTGAGGCGCAATCTAACGGGACACAGATGTGTGTGTATGTGTGTGTGTGTGTGTGTGTGTGTGAGTGTGTGTTTGCAAAACAGAGAGAAATATAGTGTTGATTTCACTTTTATTTATTATCTATTTCACTTGCTTTGGCAATGTTAACATATGTTTCCCATGCCAATAAAGCCCGTTGAATTGAATTGAGGGAGAGAGGGAGAGAGGGAGAGAGGGAGAGAGGGAGAGAGAGTGAGTGAGAGTGAAAGAGAGTGTGTGTGCACATTTCCTTATAATTGGCTATTACCACACTGTATCTAAACTGGAGGTCTTGCCAGAGCCAGACGTCTGACAAAGCTGTGGGTGTCAGTGAAAGGTAGGTCTACATAGCCTGGTTAAACCAGATTGACGTAAAGTGAAACAATGGTGAGCACAGCATTCAGTGTGGTTTAACCAGTCTAGGTCTACTTGGCCACCATGCAGTAAAACAGTAGATTGTGTAGTTAGAGAACCATTCCTTCTGTTTACTGGCTCATAAACCTCTCCCTCACTGGCTCAATTACCTCTCCCTCAATGTCAACAACACAAATGAGCTGATCGTGAACTTCAGGAGACAGCAGAGGGAGCCTGCCCTCATCCACATCGACTGGACCACAGTGGAGAAGGTGAAAAGCTTCAAGATCCTCAACATACACATCACTGACAATCTAAAATGGTCTATCCACACAGACTGTGTGGTGAAGAAGGCACAACAACGCCTCTTCAACCTCAGGAGCCTGAATAAACTTGACTTAGCCCCTAAGACCCTCACAAACTTTTACAGATGCCCCATTGAGAGCATCCTGTTGGCCTGTTACGGCTACTGTACCGTCCACAACCACAGGGCTCTCCAGCGGGTGGTGCGGTCTGCCCAACGCATCAACGGGGGCACACTGCCCGCCCTCCAGGACACCTACAGCACTCAGTGTCACAGGAAGGCCAAGAAGATCATCAAGGACCTCAGCCACCGGGCCTGCTACCATCCAGAAGGAGAGGTCAGTACAGCTGCATCAAAGCGGGGACAGAGAGACTGAAAAACAGCTTCCATCTCCAGGCCACTACTCTGGACTCCGACACAGCTCGTCCTAATATTTCAATATTTCTTAATTCCATTATTTTACTTTTTAGAGTTGTGCGTATTGTTGTGTATTGTGAGATATTACTGCACTGTTGGAGCTAGAAACACAAGCATTTCGCTACACCCGCAATAACATCTGCTGAATATGTGTCTGCGACCAACAACATTTCATTTGGTCTGAGGCCGTTAGATGCCATATAAAGCTGTGAGTGTGAGTGTGAGTGTGAGAGTGTGCGAGTGTGTGAGTGTGTGAGTAGATCTAGCAGGTCTGAGGCCTTTAGCCTCCATATAAAGTGAATAAAGCAGACATGGTGTTTATCTCTAGGAGCAGAGAGGGTTTATATACAGTATGTTTATATGCCACCACTAACAGCAGGGAGATCAAACCATGACAAGAATATAAAAAAACTAAAGATTCCACTCCTTTTGTTCTGCATAGCCTAATGTATGTGCATGTTTAGTGTTTTAAAGCTAGAATATTTTATGGAATGAATTGCTAAATATGTGTACAAAATACACGATTCAGACGCGTTATAGACATTACCAAAATTGTATGCAGACTAAGTGCCATATAAAACACCAGGAGTGATCCATTCCCTGATCCCCAGACGTCCCTCATCATGGCAGGCATTAGTGGTAGGCTGTCAATCAGTCCCCGTCTCAGTACAAAGCCTGAGAGCTCCGTTGGCCCTGTTTCCCCGTAACTCTATACAGGGACATGAAACGCTGACCTCTGACCCCATGTGTGATACAAGTGGCAGCGTTGCCACAGAGGTCAGCCCTAACGTGCCGCTAACGCATTCTCAGCCTCTCTTTGCGATTGCCCGACATTATAGGCAAACCGTCAGACACGAAGTGTCCTGCTTTACTGCAGAACAACAGGAGTAGAGTCACTAAACCCATGATGACCTCGGTTTGAGGTCTGTGAATGGATGTCAGTGATTGTGAATCTAGATATATTTTGATAGGGTGTGTTTTAATGCTTATTTCTCATCTATGTTTCATGTCTGACTAATAATACTGACGACATTAGTACAGGCAGAATAACTTTGGTACTGAAAAACAGGAACATTTGGAAAGCCCTAGAGCCCGTTTAGAACAATACACATTCTCAATGTGCTCTATTTGAAGCGTGAGTAATCAAAGAATAATGTATGCATTATACTAGTATATCGATAATCATCTTTTATAAGCAGGTGTGTCATAGCACTCCTAACGTACCCAAACAAACTGACCTTATAATCTTTTAACCATTTTATAATCCCTTATAAAAGGGAAGGCTGCTTCCTTTTTCCTGTTTAGATCCATACTTTGGTTGTGTCCCAAATGGCACTCTATTCCCTATGTAGTGCGCTACTTTTGACCAGCGCAACAGTGGTGCACTACATAGGAAATAGGGTGGAATTAAGCGACGCAGACATTATAATTTCAACAGGATCTAAGCGTTTATTATGTTTGTCTGGTGGCTTTAAGTGTTTGTAAGGTCTGGAGTGGAGTTTATTGTGTGTGTGGGGGGAGGAGGGAGGGGCGTGTGTGTGTGTGTGTGTGTGTGTGTGTGTGTGTGTGTGTGTGTGTGTGTGTGTGTGTGTGTGTGTGTGTGTGTGTGTGTGTGCGTGTGTGTGTGTGTGTGTGTGTGTATGTGTGTGTGTGTGTGCAGTGTGTGTAAAGTCTTTAAGGACTGGAACATGGTTTATTGCAGGATGACAGGACATGTTGAGTTAAGGATGAAAGGTTTCCCTCTGCTGGTCTGTACTGTGGTTAAATAAATAGAAGTACATCATGGTTGGTCTGACAAATCATCCTGTTCCCTTGATTGTGAAATACTTTAGACCAGGGCCCATAGGTTTATGGTCGTAGGTAGTGCACTATATAGGGTATACTTTAGACCAGGCCCCGTAGGTGTATGGTCATAGGCAGTGCACTATATAGGGTATACTTTAGACCAGGGCCCATAGGTTTATGGTCATAGGTAGTGCACTATATAGGGTATACTTTAGACCAGGGCCCATAGGTTTATGGTCATAGGTAGTGCACTATATAGGGTATACTTTAGACCAGGGCCCATAGGTTTATGGTCATAGGTAGTGCACTATATAGGGTATACTTTAGACCAGGGCCCATAGGTTTATGGTCATAGGTAGTGCACTATATAGGGTATACTTTAGACCAGGGCCCATAGGTTTATGGTCATAGGTAGTGCACTATAAAGGGAACAGGGTGCCATTTAAGACAGAGACAACCAGTGCTAGCAGACATGACAGGAACATAACCCAGAATAAACAGGTATGAATCAACATCTGTTAATACTGTTACATCTACAGTATAGTCTGTTAATACTGTCTACAGTATAGTCTGTTAATACTGTTAAGTCTACAGTATAGTCTGTTAATACTGTTTAGTCTACAGTATAGTCTGTTAATACTGTCTACAGTATAGTATGTTAATACTGTTACATCTACAGTATAGTCTGTTAATACTGTCTACAGTATAGTCTGTTAATACTGTTACGTCTACAGTATAGTCTGTTAATACTGTCTACAGTATAGTCTGTTAATACTGTTAAGTCTACAGTATAGTCTGTTAATACTGTCTACAGTATAGTCTGTTAATACTGTTAAGTCTACAGTATAGTCTGTTAATACTGTTAAGTCTACAGTATAGTCTGTTAATACTGTTTAGTCTACAGTATAGTCTGTTAATACTGTTTAGTCTACAGTATAGTCTGTTAATACTGTTAAGTCTACAGTATAGTCTGTTAATACTGTCTACAGTATAGTCTGTTAATACTGTTAAGTCTACAGTATAGTCTGTTAATACTGTCTACAGTATAGTCTGTTAATTAATACTGTTACGTCTACAGTATAGTCTGTTAATACTGTCTACAGTATTGTCTGTTAATACTGTTAATTCTACAGTATAGTCTGTTAATACTGTTTAGTCTACATTATAGTCTGTTAATACTGTTAGTCTACATTATAGTCTGTTAATACTGTCTACAGTATAGTCTGTTAATACTGTTAAGTCTACAGTATAGTCTGTTAATACTGTCTACAGTATAGTCTGTTAATACTGTTAAGTCTACAGTATAGTCTGTTAATACTGTTTCGTCTACAGTATAGTCTGTTAATACTGGTAAGTCTACAGTATAGTCTGTTAATACTGTCTACAGTATAGTCTGTCAATACTGGTTAGTCTAGAGTATAGTTTAGTAATACTGTTACGTCTACAGTATAGTCTGTTAATACTGTTAAGTCTACAGTATAGTCTGTTAATACTGTTAAGTCTACAGTATAGTCTGTTAATACTGTTAAGTCTACAGTATAGGCTGTTAATACTGTTTAGTCTACAGTATAGTCTGTTAATACTGTCTACAGTATAGTCTGTTAATACTGTCTACAGTATAGTCTGTTAATACTGTCTACAGTATAGTCTGTTAATACTGTTAAGTCTACAGTATAGTATGTTAATACTGTTTAGTCTACAGTATAGTCTGTTAATACTGTTAAGTCTACAGTATAGTCTGTTAATACTGTCTACAATATAGTCTGTTAATACTGTTAAGCCTACAGTATAGTCTGTTAATACTGTTTAGTCTACAGTATAGTCTGTTAATACTGTCTACAGTATAGTCTGTTAATACTGTTAAGTCTACAGTATAGTCTGTCAATACTGTTTAGTCTACAGTATAGTCTGTTAATACTGTCTACAGTATAGTATGTTAATACTGTTACATCTACAGTATAGTCTGTTAATACTGTCTACAGTATAGTCTGTTAATACTGTTACGTCTACAGTATAGTCTGTTAATACTGTCTACAGTATAGTATGTTAATACTGTTAAGTCTACAGTATAGTCTGTTAATACTGTCTACAGTATAGTATGTTAATACTGTTAAGTCTACAGTATAGTCTGTTAATACTGTTAAGTCTACAGTATAGTCTGTTAATACTGTTTAGTCTACAGTATAGTCTGTTAATACTGTTAAGTCTACAGTATAGTCTGTTAATACTGTCTACAGTATAGTCTGTTAATACTGTTAAGTCTACAGTATAGTCTGTTAATACTGTCTACAGTATAGTCTGTTAATTAATACTGTTACGTCTACAGTATAGTCTGTTAATACTGTCTACAGTATTGTCTGTTAATACTGTTAATTCTACAGTATAGTCTGTTAATACTGTTTAGTCTACAGTATAGTCTGTTAATACTGTCTACAGTATAGTCTGTTAATACTGTTAAGTCTACAGTATAGTCTGTTAATACTGTCTACAGTATAGTCTGTTAATACTGTTAAGTCTACAGTATAGTCTGTTAATACTGTTTAGTCTACAGTATAGTCTGTTAATACTGGTAAGTCTACAGTATAGTCTGTTAATACTGTCTACAGTATAGTCTGTCAATACTGGTTAGTCTAGAGTATAGTTTAGTAATACTGTTACGTCTACAGTATAGTCTGTTAATACTGTTAAGTCTACAGTATAGTCTGTTAATACTGTCTACAGTATAGTCTGTTAATACTGTTAAGTCTACAGTATAGTCTGTTAATACTGTTTAGTCTACAGTATAGTCTGTTAATACTGGTAAGTCTACAGTATAGTCTGTTAATACTGTCTACAGTATAGTCTGTCAATACTGGTTAGTCTACAGTATAGTTTAGTAATACTGTTACGTCTACAGTATAGTCTGTTAATACTGTTAAGTCTACAGTATAGTCTGTTAATACTGTCTACAGTATAGTCTGTTAATACTGTCTACAGTATAGTCTGTTAATACTTTCTACAGTATAGTCTGTTAATACTGTCTACAGTATAGTCTGTCAATACTGGTTAGTCTACAGTATAGTCTGTTAATACTGTTACGTCTACAGTATAGTCTGTTAATACTGTCTACAGTATAGTATGTTAATACTGTCTACAGTATAGTCTGTTAATACTGGTACGTCTACAGTATAGTCTAGTAATACTGTTAAGTCTACAGTATAGTCTAGTAATACTGTTAAGTCTACAGTATAGTCTGTTAATACTGGTAAGTCTACAGTATGGTCTAGTAATACTGTTAAGTCTACAGTATTGTCTGTTAATACTGTTAAGTCTACAGTATAGTCTGTTAATACTGTTAAGTCTACAGTATAGTCTGTTAATACTGTTAAGTCTACAGTATAGTCTGTTAATACTGTTAAGTCTACAGTATAGTCTGTTAATACTGTTAAGTCTACAGTATAGTATGTTAATACTGTTAAGTCTACAGTATAGTCTGTTAATACTGTCTACAGTATAGTCTGTTAATACTGTCTACAGTATAGTCTGTTAATACTGTTAGGTCTACAGTATAGTCTGTTAATACTGGTTAGTCTACAGTATAGTCTGTTAATACTGTCTACAGTATAGTCTGTTAATACTGTTACGTCTACAGTATAGTCTGTTAATACTGTTAAGTCTACAGTATAGTCTGTTAATACTGTCTACAGTATAGTCTGTTAATACTGTCTACAGTATAGTCTGTTAATACTGTTAGGTCTACAGTATAGTCTGTTAATACTGGTTAGTCTACAGTATAGTCTGTTAATACTGTCTACAGTATAGTCTGTTAATACTGTTAAGTCTACAGTATAGTCTGTTAATACTGTTAAGTCTACAGTATAGTCTGTCAATACTGCTAGTCTCAACTTTTGAAGTGATTTGTATAAGAAACCTTTAGAGATGTTGAACACTTGAACGAGAGCTGAATGAGAGCATTATGTGTGTGTTTGTGTTTATGGCTAGGGGGACAGGACTCCTAAGGGGGTTAGATGGGTGGATGGTTAAGGTAAGGGGGGTTAAGGTAGGTGGGTTAGACAGGGGGATGGGTGGTGGTGTGTTTTTTGGGGTCTGTTGTTATCAGTTAACCCCCCCCGTGCAGCCAGAGAGACCCTCTGGTGCCCCACAGACACCCCCTACACCCCTACCCTCACCCCCATGGCTGGGGGGGGGGGGGGGGGGGCAGGATGGAGGTGTGTGTGTGTGTGCGTGCATGATGATTCAGCTGAAAACAGAAGAAATTCAAAGTCCATGACACTTTTGGGCTCAGTTTTATGAAGGACTTTGATGTGTCGTATTGCATCTAGTAAGGATTTATTAGCCTGAACCATATGGAAACCATTTTTGAAGGACTTGGTCAGGGGTGGTCGGGATAAGCTTTCCTCTTGTTATCCCATCCATCGTATGGAGAACACACACAACACACACACACACACACACACACACAGAGTGAAGAGCCCGGGCTGTCATGTTTTAAGAGCTGGATAATACATTTTTGGTGTTGAGAAGACACTTAAACGCAACTAATGCCTCCTCGTTAGGATCCTGAGTGGCCAATAGTGAGAAGCGGCCGGATTCACACAAAAAACTGCCATCCAGGTTGGCTCTTGTTTATGAAAACTTTGTAAATATTGTGGTATGAACGCTTACTCTCAATTTAACATTTGAGTCACTTAGCAGAAGCTCTTATCCAGGACGATTTACAGTAGTGAATGCATACATTTTTGTACTTTTTCAAACTCACACTCCTGGCATTGCACGTGCCATGCTCTACTAACTGAGGCACACAGGACAGAGAGGGGAGAAGGGGAGAGAATTATCATCAAATAAGTTATTTGAGTTCGTTGCGACATTGTTAGAAGTTTGGCCAACTTTTTATTTCCAGTATATGGTACTGTAACTTTTTATTTCCAGTATATGGTACTGTAACTTTTTATTTCCAGTATATGGTACTGTAACTTTTTATTTCCAGTATATGGTACTGTAACTTTTTATTTCCAGTATATGGTACTGTAACTTTTTATTTCCAGTATATGGTACTGTAACTTTTTATTTCCTGTATATGGTACTGTAACTTTTTATTTCCTGTATATGGTACTGTAACTTTTTATTTCCTGTATATGGTACTGTAACTTTTTATTGACAGTATATGGTACTGTAACTTTTTATTTCCTGTATATGGTACTGTAACTTTTTATTTCCTGTATATGGTACTGTAACTGGCTTCAAATCAAGGATTATATATCATCTCTGAAAACGAAAAACAATGTCTAAAAAATCCACCTGTTCCTGTAGGCTACTTGACAAAGAGTGTCTGTCGACATCACTGACGTCTCCATGGGGACCACAGACCATAGCCCGTGAGGACGGTTGCCAGGTTACGTGCATCTACAACATCTACAATGTTCCCGAGACTCAGATTGAGCAACGTTTCAGACCAGTAACTTTGTTTACTTCCAAGAAAGGAACATTTTGTCATGTTTTCCAACAATGGAAAAATATTCTTCAAATTCCCAACATGACCTTAAAAACTGTGAGTCTATAACAGTCCATTAACCTGATAAAAACACAAGGGTAAACAGAAATCCTGCGTCACCTACTAGTCGTACTGGGTCATGAGTCATTTGAGAATTACATAAACATTCGCAATATTTGTAACGCCAATAATACCTTGAGCAGAGCCCCAATCTGCTTCACGGCCAAGAGCACGACTTTAAAACATGAATCTCTTCATCTCCTTGTCTTTCATTCAGAGAGAGGTCAACAATTATTTCAATACAACCACGCTATCCCTATCATGGGCTAGAAAACCTCAAACAATTGTAATCACCAGCTCTAACAAATGAGTGTACGGCCCGTTACATTAAAAGACTTATCACTGCCTCTGAGAGGAAAGTGCAGAGTGAGATCACCATCTTCTCTGTTGATTTATCTGACGATGTCCTCTGCTGAGAATAGAGACTAAAGTATAGAATCTTCACGGAGAGCTTCGCTTCTCTGATAAATGGACGCTGCCTGCTTCCAACGTGTGTGTCTGTCTAACTGTCTGATGCTGTGGTATTAAGCCTGCTTGGAATTGAACAATCAGGAGAGGAGGTGAGGAGGATGAGGTGAGGGAGCAGAAAGAGGAGGGGAATGGAAAGCGGTAGAGATAGAGGAAGGGCAGAAGGAAGTGGAAGGGGAGATTACAAGAAAATAGGGAAAGGGGGAGGAAATGGAGGACAGAAAGAGGAAAAGTAGAACACAAGAGGGACATGGAGGAGAGGAAGTGGGGATGGAGAGAGATGGAAGAGAAGACAGGCTAGAATGAATAAGGGGAGGAAGAGAGTGATAGAAAGAGGGGGAGGAACATACAAAGGAAAGGAGAGTTTAAAGTCAGGAAGATGAGCTTGAGGACTATCCCTCTATCATGTCAGAGTGTGAGGTCTGACCAGAGAGGGAGTGGTGAGGAGAGCAATGTGAGGAGAGGAGAGCTCACACTGAGTCTGGCCGTCCCATCTGTAGAGGTCACGACCTCAGCCTGGTACTGGGACACGGAACATCTCATCCACGATTGGCCTCGGCACCACCTGGTCCCAGAATGCCGCTGTGCTCGTCCGTGTGTTCCTGTCAGGAGGGCCGCCATGCGAAGCTGTGTGTGTTCTCTATACGTCTCCACAACCCCATTATAAACCAACAGAGTAGTCCTGATGTGCCAGACACACATCACACAGTCTGCCTCATATCTAAAATACAGGAGAAACACAAAGTTAACTCATAAAACACTCAGGAATATCACACAGTCTGCCTCATATGTAAAATACAACTGAAACACAAAGTTAACTAATATACCACTCAGGACTTACAGCTTTGTTCCATCAGAAAATGAACCAATAGCAGAAATCTATATGTTGATGATATGTATTTAATGTATTGTGAGGGATACCAGTCCAACCGCTAACAGTCATCTAGATGGCAAGGCTTGAAATGACTTTCATAAGTCACCTGTTATGTAGTGTATTCTGCCATCAGAACCAAGGCTCTAGTCCATGTTTTCAGTTCCTTTCTCTTTCTATCAGTGTTTTCTTGGCTCATGTCAACTCCAGCTTAAGCAAATTTCGGGGGAATCAGACTTGTCACTTTGAAAGTGAACCCTCGAAGAGACGGTTACCATGGGACTGCTTGACAACGAGGGAGAAACACGAACAGCGATTTGTTCGTCTTCTCAGAGAGAATTTAAAGAGCTGATGAAGAAATGTTACGTTCAGACAGGTTCTTTTGTGTGTGTGTGGGGGGGGGGGGGGGGTGCATGTGTGAGTGCAATGGGACTGCTTGACAATGAGGGACAAACATGAACAATGACTTGTTCATCTTCTCAGAGAGAATTTAAAGAGCTGATGATACAATGAAGAAATCACATTTTTACTTGCTTTCATTCGTAAAAAGAGAGCAGACACCAGAACACGTCCCCACCCCCCGTCCCCCCCGTCCCCCCCGTCCCCCCCGTCCCCCCCGTCCACCCCGTCCCCCGTCCCTTCTCCTCGCCCCTTGACTAACCTGGGAGAGGAGGGTACGGTTGGAGGGCACGATCAGACCGCACGTTCTCGGTCATCGAGCGTGCACAATCCATCTAATCTAATTAGAATTAGAGTCATGATGATTGACCTTGGTCTTGGTCCTGGCCTCTGAAGTTCTGGGGAGGAAGCCGTACTCCCAGGCCTCAAAGACACACACACACACACACACACACACACACACACACACACACACACACACACACACACACACACACTGTTCCCAGACCAAATAGGTCCCCTCAAGACCACCCTCTCCCTCCCCAACATCCCATAATATATACAGTAAACACAGATCCCGTCCAGTAGATTGACAGTAACCACGGCAACCATGGCATTGGACACAAACTCTGCTCTTGACAAACACACGGTAGACTAGAGGATCTCAATGTGTTGTCAGGGAGGTGAGGGGCTAAAGGGGAGGAAGGGGTGCCTTATTTTCTGTGTGTAATAAAAAGCATCCATTGACTGGTGCTTGGTGAGAAGCCAGGTTTCTGTCTATAGTCTATACAGCACTAAGTAAACTTGGATTGTCTTTGAGGAGGCTTTTCTTCCTGACAACCAAGAAGAAATCACTTAAAATATTTAAAACAAGTCTATCTAGGCTGTTCTATTTGTGAGTCGTAGATTGAGAAATGCTGATACAAATTGAAAGGGGGTTATGAAATACAGAACGGGATTTATTTTCTAAAGTTAACATCATTATGAAATTACCATTGACAAAAACACAAACCAAACATTTGTTACACTCATCATGGCTCTCTATCTTACAGTCTGCGATTAAAAAAAATAATCTATATTGTATGGCTTGGCCCATTAATCAGAGGCTAATCTCTGGGGTCTGCAGTGAGGTGTTTAGGGGCCACGCGTACAACATGAGGGATAGCTTTTGAGCACAGAGAGAAAATAGACACACACACACACAGTAGTGACGATGGCCTAACTAACATAAACATTTGTTCCATAAAGGCCGTTAGCACAGGCTTATGAATCACAAAGCTCGTTAACTAGATTCATAAATAAACAGAAAGTAAGACCAGGCGCCCTGCGCTGAGCCCTCTCTCCTTCTCTTTCCTCCCTCTCTCCATCCCTCCTTCCATATTTCAGTCTGCTCGTTGACTGGCCGCAGACGGATATATTCCCCTCATCCACCTGAAAAACAGGTCTTGTTTAGTTTTTTAACCTGCTAGGCATGACCAGCCCAGAAAACAGGATGTTAATGAGTTTGATTGTAAACTCGTGAAACAGTTCATTTAAGTTGTTTTCTTTCTTAAAGGTAAATGTATTTTACAGATGTCACAGTTGGGACGGGGTCATGACCTTTATGGCTCAGAAATGATGTGGTCCTAACATGGCCATTATGGAGAATAGAGGGAGAGGGGTGAAGGGCTCTACAGGGGGTGCTTGGAGGGTGTTTATGGGCGCACACTCACGCATATATACACCCACGCACACATACACTCACACACACACACACATACACACACCTAAACACACACACCCAAACACACACACGCACACACTCAAGCACACACACACACACACACCCACACACACACGCAGACACACACACACACACACACACACACACACAAACACACACACACACACACACACACACACACACACACACACACACACACACACACACATAGGTATGTACGGTAGGACCAAATCGGAAAGATAGGTAGGAGCAAGCCCATGTAATGCTTTGTAGGTTAGCAGTAAAACCTTGAAATCAGTCCTTGCCTTAACAGGAAGCTAGTGTAGGGAGGCTAGCACTGGAGTAATATGATTTTGGGGTTCTAGTCAGGATTCTAGCAGTCGTATTTAACACTAACTGAAGTTTATTTAGTGCTTTATCCGGGTAGCCGGAAAGTAGATCATTGCAGTAGTCTAACCTAGAAGTAACAAAAGCATGGATTAATTTTTCTGCATCTTTTTTGGACAGAAAGTTTATGATTTTTGCAATGTTACGTAGATGGAAAAAAGCTGTCCTTGAAACAGTCTTGATATGTTCTTCAAAAGAGAGATCAGGGTCCAGAGTAACGCCGAGGTCCTTCACAGTTTTATTTGAGACGACTGTACAACCATTAAGATTAATTGTCAGATTCAACAGAAGATCTCTTTGTTTCTTGGGACCTAGAACAAGCATCTCTGTTTTGTCCCAGTTTAAAAGTAGAAGGTTTGCAGCCATCCACTTACCAGCGATTTTGGGGCTTCACCATGTTTCATTGAAATGTACAGCTGTGTGTCATCCGCATAGCAGTGAGAGTTAACATTATGTTATGGTTGAAGTACAGTACTTCATCCATCAACTCAGACATACCTAGGCCTAGTGTAGGTGCCCATATAGAGAACTCTGCATTGATGAATGGCATGAGATCTTGAGCTGTGTGACATACAGTATGGCTCATTATATTGCTCTTAGGAATCTTGAAATATAGCAAAGATCCTACTTTAAGTATGTCAAACGCTTGATAAAATATCATAGACATACCACACCAGGAAAATAATTGACCTGTTCAATTCATCCATCTATCCATCCATCCATCCATCCATCCATCCATCCATCCATCCATCCATCCATGTAGGTGTCAACAAGATGACAGCTACACTAATAGACATCCTCCAGTCCAGAGCTTTAGTAAAACAACTTAACAAATTGAGAGAACTAGTTTGAAATAGTTTGACGCCCACAATACAAACACTCTTGTCTTTGGACCATATAATCCACCCAACTATTTTCTCCTCCATTCACACTAAGTGCCCTCCTTGGTGTGACTATAGGGCTCCTAGTCTTACCTCCAACGCTCTCTAGTTTGTCTGGCCCTGTTTGGTTGACGTGTTGACCTCGTGACCCCTGCTGTGATTGTCTGCTCTGCTAAGTGCCTCCTGTCTGTGGGCATACCAGAGGAGAGATAATGTCTACCAGACAATCTAGTGTGTTCTCATGTTCTCGTGCTCTCTCTGTCTCTCTCTCTCTCTGTCTCTCTCTCTCTCTCTCTCTCTCTCTCTCTGTCTCTCTCTGTCTCTGTCTCTGTCTCTGTCTCTCTCTCTGTCTGTCTCTCTCTCTCTGTCTCTCTCTCTGTCTTTCTCTCTCTCTCTCTGTTTCTCTGTCTCTCTCTCTCTCTTTCTGTCTCTCTCTCAATTCAATTAAATTCAATTCAAGGGGCTTTATTGGCATGGGAAACGTGTTAACATTGCCAAAGCAAGTGAGGTAGATAATATACAAAAGTGAAATAAACAATAAAAATGAACAGTAAACATTACATATACAGAAGTTTCAAAACAATAAAGACATTACAAATGTCATATTATATATATATTATATATATACATTATACAGTGTTGTAACAATGTACAAATGGTTAAAGTACACAAGGAAAAGTAAATAAGCATAAATATGGGTTGTATTTACAATGTATTTACAACAATCTCTCTCTCTCTCTCTCTCTCTCTCTCTCTGTCACTCTCTCTCTCTCTCTCTCTCTCTCTCTCTCTATGTCTCTCTCTCTCTTTCTCTCTTTATCTCTCTGTCTCTTTCTCCCTTTGTCTCTCTCTCTCTCTGTCTCTCTGTCTCTGTCTCTCTGTCTCTCTCTCTCTCACTGACCTCACCCCCCCCCTTCACTCTCTCAACCATCAGTAAATAGGTTGACTAAGCCTGTGAGGATTCTGAACATTTTCACATGGACAGAAGTGCCCTTGTCAACAGTGAGCAGAACTCATGTTGACGACCAGATGCTGGGGCATGTCAACTCTTATTCTGATGTTTGCTTCTGGTGGTAAAACAAACTCATTTTCTCAGTCTGCCTGGATGTCAGTGAAGTCAGTAAGCCCCCCTCTTGACTTGAGTGAAGCAGGAGGTGTTACTGGCTAATGCTACTTCATGCCGTTCAGAAGTGGTCTCCTGCACTTCGGCTGAAGCTGCTGACCTGAAAACCTCCGTTCTGCTTGGTAGCTTCACCATCTACTGTGTCATGACATAACTATGACAATTCAGATAGTCTTCCAGGCAAAGTGATCTGAAAGGATTGATAAGGTGGTTCTGTCCAGGTGAAGGTAGAATGTTGGAGTACTCTGTTGTGTCCTTTAGAGACCGAGACCTTCGCCTCTCCGTTCTTATTCTGGCTCCCTGCTGTCGGTGACTCAGTTGGGACATTCCTTCAGGTTTAGTGACACCAACGGTGTAGGAGACGGGAAGAGGGGGGAAGGGGAGGCTCATCACCCCCCCCCCCCCCCCCCACCCCCATACACCCCCCTGACTTGTACCCTAACCCCAGTAACCCCCGCCTCCACAGTGGTGACTTTAACTGTCAGCAGATGGTTGATCCCACACTGCTAGTGTTGACTGGCAAAGACAGGAAAACAAACCAGGTGCCCTTCCCATTCTTCCCCTACCCCTGTCCTCCTCTCCTCTCACTCCTCCAGTACCCCTGTCCTCTTCTCCTCTCACTCCTCCAGTACCCCTGTCCTCCTCTCCTCTCACTCCTCCAGTACTCTGTCCTCCTCTCACTCCTCCAGTACCCTTGTCCTTCTCTCCTCTCACTCATCCAGTACTCTGTCCTCCTCTCCTCTCACTCCTCCAGTACTCTGTCCTCCTCTCACTCCTCCAGTACTCTGTCCTCCTCTCACTCCTCCAGTACTCTGTCCTCCTCTCACTCCTCCAGTACCCCTGTCCTCCTCTCCTCTCACTCCTCCAGTACTGTGTCCTCCTCTTACTCCTCCAGTACTCTGTCCTCCTCTCACTCCTCCAGTACTCTGTCCTCCTCTCCTCTCACTCCTCCAGTACTCTGTCCTCCTCTCACTCCTCCAGTACCCTGTCGCCTCTCCTCTCACTCCTCCAGTACCCTGTCGCCTCTCCTCTCACTCCTCCAGTACCCTGTCCTCCTCTCACTCCTCCAGTACCCTGTCCTCCTCTCACTCCTCCAGTACCCTGTCCTCCTCTCCTCTCACTCCTCCAGGTCTCTGTCCTTCTCTCACTCCTCCAGTACCCCTGTCCTCCTCTCACTCCTCCAGTACTCTTTCCTCCTCTCCTTTCACTCCTCCAGTACTCTGTCCTCCTCCCACTCCTCCAGTACTCTGTCCTCCTCTCCTCTCACTCCTCCAGTACTCTGTCCTCCTCTCACTCCTCCAGTACTCTGCCCTCCTCTCCTCTCACTCCTCCAGTACTCTGCCCTCCTCTCCTCTCACTCCTCCAGTACTCTGTCCTCCTCTCCTCTCACTCCTCCAGTACTCTGTCCTCCTCTCCTCTCACTCCTCCAGTACTCTGTCCTCCTCTCCTCTCACTCCTCCAGTACTCTGTCCTCCTCTCCTCTCACTCCTCCAGTATGTCCCTGTCACTCTGTCACTCCTTAAACATGATTTTGAATCCTGTGTGGTAGTCAAAATTGCCACTGTTGGCAATACTGGTTGATGATTGACAGGAAGTCTTAATCTCCCATTATTGAAAAAAACACAGGTCTAGGGTAAATGTATCCTCCCGTAATCCTAACCTTAACCATTAATGGGTACTCTGTCCTCCTCTCACTCCTCCAGTGCCCTGTCCTCCTCTCCTCTCACTCCTCCAGAACTCTGTCCTCCTCCCACTCCTCCAGTACTCTGTCCTCCTCTCCTCTCACTCCTTCAGCACCCTGTCCTTCTCTCCTCTCACTCCTTCAGCACGGCGGCAGCGTAGCCTAGTGGTTAGAGCGTTGGACTAGTAACCGGAAGGTTGCAAATTCAAACCCCCGAGCTGACAAGGTACAAATCTGTCGCTCTGCCCCTGAACAGGCAGTTAACCCACTGTGCCTAGGCCGTCATTGAAAATAAGAATTTGTTCTTAACTGACTTGCCTGGTTAAATAAAGGTAAAATTAAATAAAATTGCAAAACAGACCCTAGATCAGTTTCTACAATTCTGTGTTGTGATGGGAAACCATGGGGTTCCGTGAGGGTTGCCAAAGCAACCATGGTGTCATGGAAACATAGTGCTGAAAGGCAGAGCTAAGGTCAGGACGGGCCATCTCAGGGCTACTTTATCATACTAGGCATATCTGAAAACTCGGGGGATTCACAGAAAAATTAATTTAGCCTTAATTCAATGGAAACTTTGTTGTTGTGGGGCTGTTTATAGCTGTAGGGTGGAGAGACAGGGATGGGATGGTGCATGGGAATTATACTGCTAAGTTTCAGGATGAGACATCAATGAAGTGAAGATTCTGAGCTAGAATCAATGCCAAGTTCTCTGAGAATGTTCAGTTACCTGCCAACTTCTGAATCCCCTCACTTCAATCCATTCACCCTTTATAATCAATTAGACTACAGCTCGAGCCAAACAGTTTAGGACATTGATATTGTGTGTGTGTGTGTGTGTGTGTGTGTGTGTGTGTGTGTGTGTGTGTGTGTGTGTGTGTGTGCATCTGTAATACTGTATGTGTGTGTGGTTCTGTAAATGTGTGTGTGTGTGTGCATGTGTGCGTGCATCTGTAATACTGTACGTGTGTGTGGTTCTGTAAATGTGTGTGTACGTGTGAATGGTGGTGATACATCGAGACAGACATCAGCGGATATGTTAGATATACCACTCTGGCTCACCTTTAAAAGAGTCCACAGCCCATTGGTATAACACCAGTAGATAATCAGTTAGTGGGTTGGTTACACATGCTTGGGCTTCATCAGCCTATAGTTGAGCAAGAGCCTGATTCACAATGAGGCTTACTGCAGCAGCGGCAGCTGTCTTCAATACAATTCCCCAATGTGACACTGAAGGATTGAGACTGACCCATATCCAGCTCCAGATGTCTCCTGTGTGGGCTATGAACCAGGCGTTTCATGAAGTCATGCACACAGGTAATATAATTCACATAGCAAGGCTATTCTTCCCCATTAAAGGCCCCCTCTGTGATATTTACTGCCATTTTAGATTTTCTTCAAATATGCCTATTAAAATACAGCCAAGCACTGTGGTCCGGGTGGGGGTGCTTTGGGGTCAGCTTTAGGGTCAGCTGACCAACCTCTTTAGAACACCCTTTATGTCGGCCATCTTGCTGAGTCTTTCTTCCTCTTCTCCTCCCTGTTGGTTTTCTTCTTTAGGTTTCTATGGAAGCGACGCCTTCACCATCTGTTGTTTCATTCAGTAGAGTGAAGGGTAGAGAGGTGCATGGCTATAAGGGGTCACTCTCTGTAGAACTGGACAATGGGACCACGACCCCCAGCCACTTCAAACACACTGCACATGAGACCCTATACAGGGCACTGCAGAGGGCAGCCTAGTGTGTGTGGAGTGGGAGGGTTATGAGTGTGTGTGGCGTGGGAGGGTTATGAGTGTGTGTAGAGTGGGAGGGTTATGAGTGTGTGTGGCGTGGGAGGGTTATGAGTGTGTGTGGAGTGGGAGGGTTATGAGTGTGTGTGGCGTGGGAGGGTTATGAGTGTGTGTGGCGTGGGAGGCTTATGAGTGTGTGTGGCGTGGGAGGGTTATGAGTGTGTGTGGAGTGGGAGGGTTATGAGTGTGTGTGGCGTGGGAGGGTTATGAGTGTGTGTGGAGTGGGAGGGTTATGAGTGTGTGTGGCGTGGGAGGGTTATGAGTGTGTGTGGCGTGGGAGGGTTATGAGTGTGTGTGGCGTGGGAGGGTTATGAGTGTGTGTGGCGTGGGAGGGTTATGAGTGTGTGTGGCGTGGGAGGGTTATGAGTGTGTGTGGTGTGGGAGGGTTATGAGTGTGTGTGGCGTGGGAGGGTTATGAGTGTGTGTGGCGTGGGAGGGTTATGAGTGTGTGTGGTGGGAGGGTTATGAGTGTGTGTGGCGTGGGAGGGTTATGAGTGTGTGTGGCGTGGGAGGGTTATGAGTGTGTGTGGCGTGGGAGGGTTATGAGTGTGTGTGGCCTGGGAGGGTTATGAGTGTGTGTGGCGTGGGAGGGTTATGAGTGTGTGTGGCGTGGGAGGGTTATGAGTGTGTGTGGTGGGACGGTTATGAGTGTGTGTGGCGTGGGAGGGTTATGAGTGTGTGTGGAGTGGGAGGGTTATGAGTGTGTGTGGCGTGGGAGGGTTATGAGTGTGTGTGTGTTGATTGTCTCCTGTGTTCCTCTGCAGTATGCTCCAGATATAAGAACTGCAGATACAGTATATTAGGTAGAGAGAGAGGGAGAGAGAGAGAGAGATAGAGAGAATGATGTGAAAAAGACAGGAATAGAGATGGAGATAGAGATGGACAGGGAGGGAACGTAATAGGAGAGGAGGATGATGAATAAGGTGAGAGAGAGTTGGACCAGAGAGAGACACACAGTAATGATACGGTCTTTGGAGGAAACGAAAGAGAGGGAGACAGAGGGAGACAGAGAGTGACATAGAGTGAAAGAGAGAGTGTAAGAGGGAAAGAAAAAGGGAGGTGATCCCTGGCTGTTATCCAACGCTGGGATTCTCAGGAAGCCTTAGTGCTCTGCTTCCCATTCACTCCAGCCCATGGTGATTTCTCTCTGTCCCTGTCTCCCTGTTCAGTGGCTGCAGGGGGGTAACATGATCAGACCTCAGCTGCTGAACACACTGGTGGAGTCTCTGGTGGGCCAGAGAATAATGATATAATATAGTAATAATAAAGTCATCTGTAGTACTGAGATAACACACAGTACAAAGGCATGCTGGACACATCCATGCAAGCAACCCTGATTTAGGAGGAGTAAGGAGGCAGTCATGGTGTTGATTAATGACAGATGAATATTCCTCTATCTACCTAATGTAGAACTTGGCTCTCTCTTAGCTCTCTCACACAAGCAGATGCAGTGATCATTTACTAAGTGATGATAATGACTGTTTCCAGCTGTAACACCACAAAGCCATAACCTCCAACAGTCAATGTATTTAGATGATTGCACACAATTATCTGGACGTTAAGAACAATGCATGTCGCTTTCAATTGGTTTATTCTTGACTGATTTTTATTTTCACTTTGAGCCAGAGAGTTGAAAAGAGGATTTCCTCAGACATGTGTTTTTTTAAATCCTTTATAACCCATGAATGACCCCTTAATAAACCCTTAATAACCCGTTATAACCTTGTCCAGACCTCTCTCTGTATCCTTATCACGTTGGAGCTGGTCTACCTACTTAGTTCCAATCTGTCTCCCATCTCATCCTCTTTGATCTAAAACGACCTCGATTTCCAGAGGCTTCCAAGGCTTGGAGATATGACTAATCTGAGTATAATCAGGACACAAAAATCCTTCCTCTACCTCACTATATACTCCGTCCTGCCCAGTCACCCCAGCCAACCCACCCATGTAACACTATGGAGTTAGCCTGTCCTTCCCAGTCACCCCAGTCACCGTAAGCCTACGGAGATAGCCCCTGTGTTCCGAGGGGTCATCGTAATTTATAGGGGGAGGACAACCCTAAAACTCACTGCTCTGCTCTGTTCTATTCTAGGACTTTACAAGTATAAAATAAACAAATATCTGAGGTAATGTGACTGACAGTCACTTATTACAGCAATAACTCATGAACACATACCCAATATCACCAGACTACAGTATATACCAGACACTACACATCCCCATATCGCCAGACTGCAGTATTTACCAGACACTACACATCCCCATATCCCCAGACTACAGTATTTACCAGACACTACACATCCCCATATCCCCAGACTACAGTATATACCAGACACTACACATCCCAATATCACCAGACTACAGTATATACCAGACACTACACATCCCAATATCGCCAGACTGCAGTATATACCAGACACTACACATCCCCATATCTCCAGACTGCAGTATATACCAGACACTACACATCCCCATATCACCAGACTACAGTATATACCAGACACTACACATCCCCATATCACCAGACTACAGTATATACCAGACACTACACATCCCCATATCACCAGACTGCAGTATTTACCAGACACTACACATCCCCATATCCCCAGACTACAGTATTTACCAGACACTACACATCCCCATATCCCCAGACTACAGTATATACCAGACACTACACATCCCCATATCACCAGACTACAGTATATACCAGACACTACACATCCCAATATCACCAGACTACAGTATATACCAGACACTACACATCCCCATATCACCAGACTGCAGTATTTACCAGACACTACACATCCCCATATCCCCAGACTACAGTATTTACCAGACACTACACATCCCCATATCCCCAGACTACAGTATATACCAGACACTACACATCCCCATATCACCAGACTACAGTATATACCAGACACTACACATCCCCATATCGCCAGACTGCAGTATATACCAGACACTACACATCCCCATATCACCAGACTGCAGTATATACCAGACACTACACATCCCCATATCACCAGACTACAGTATATACCAGACACTACACATCCCCATATCTCCAGACTGCAGTATATACCAGACACTACACATCCCCATATCCCCAGACTGCAGTATATACCAGACACTACACATCCCCATATCACCAGACTGCAGTATATACCAGACACTACACATCCCCATATCTCCAGACTACAGTATTTACCAGACACTACACATCCCCATATCACCAGACTACAGTATATACCAGACACTACACATCCCCATATCCCCAGACTACAGTATATACCAGACACTACACATCCCCATATCCCCAGACTACAGTATATACCAGAGACTACACATCCCCATATCAACAGACTACATTATATACCAACACCTACACATCCCCATATCACCAGACTACAGTATATACCAGACACTACACATCCCCATATCACCAGACTGCAGTATATACCAGACACTACACATCCCCATATCCCCAGACTACAGTATTTACCAGACACTACACATCCCCATATCCCCAGACTACAGTATATACCAGAGACTACACATCCCCATATCAACAGACTACATTATATACCAACACCTACACATCCCCATATCCCCAGACTACAGTATTTACCAGACACTACACATCCCCATATCCCCAGACTACAGTATTTACCAGACACTACACATCCCCATATCCCCAGACTACAGTATTTACCAGACACTACACATCCCCATATCCCCAGACTACAGTATATACCAGAGACTACACATCCCCCATATCCCCAGACTACAGTATATACCAGAGACTACACATCCCCATATCAACAGACTACATTATATACCAACACCTACACATCCCCATATCCCCAGACTACAGTATATACCAAAACCTACACATCCCCACATCCCCAGACTATAGAATTTACCAGAGACTACACATCCCCCATATCCCCACACTACAGTATATACCAGAGACTACACATCCCCCATATTCCCAGACTTCAGTATATACCAGAGACTAAGATATAGATAGAGATGACTCTGGTAGGAACCTCTTGGCTCCTGATGTAATTATGACATCATGGATCCCAGCCACCATTCCAAATAGCACTCAAAACATTCTAATCGAAACCCAGAGGGGAGCAATAGAGCATATTGAGTGGTTCAGACAGAGATCAAGCATCTATTGGCTCAGACATGTCTTTTAATAGCTTATGATTGGCAGCTCCAGGGAGCTCCATCCATTAGGAGAGGTGGACCAGGAGGTTTGACCTCTCCTAGTCCATAGAGAGGGCCTTCAGTGGGGGAGAGAGACCCAGGAGAGTCACTAAGAGCTCCATGTGTAATGAAGGGTAATAAACAAGGGTTGACCACGCCCTCAAAGGTCACCAGAGGTCACCAGGAAGAGGAAATGAGGTGTTGACTTAGACCTCAAACTATGGCCTTTTATCAATTAGATTTGCTCACCTCCTGCGTCCTCTCTCTCCTCCATCCTCTCTCGCCTCCTTTTGAAAAAGGTCAAAGCTAATTGAGGAGAGTCGGCGAGGAGAGTGAACGTGGATGGAAATCCGCTTGCTTGAAATGAGACGGTCCTTCTCCACTCGCACATCATTAGGCAAAACATGTTTACAGGAGTTGGTCCCAAAATAAATGTGCTCAAAACAAATTAAGTTCGCTGTGTGCAAGACATTTTGTAGATAAAATGATAAGTACCATATTGTTTTTACACATGTGCATCGTCCGGATGGGAGCCACAGTTCTCATCCGGACCAAATACCCACCGTTTCATCAGATCTGGAAACTGTCAGGAAGCTATGCTTCCATGCTAGATGTCCAATACAACAGCTGATTCACAGGGAGTGTGGCAGATATAAAAACGTTTCTGTGGTAGGATACACTTGTGCTTCCTCGCCTAAAGGAGGCAAACGAGGAGGCGAGGACACTCCTTCGTTTGCCTACCAATGAAATAACAATCCTCGACCACATATCAGTTTCCGGGTCACGGAGGAGAGAGGATGGAAGACAGACTTTTACCCAAACGAGAACACCCCTATGCCTGGAGATTATTGGTCAATGTATCTATTGCCTCATCTATCTCTGTCTCCCATCTCATCTGTATGTTACAACACTGACGGTTACTGTTAAACTATTCACTAATCTGGTATTAGGATTAGACAGGATTGTTTCTGAAAAACAAGTGAAGAGGTATTACCTTGAAAGGTTATATGACGACGAAATCTGGTAAAGACGTCTGCCCGATGAACAGCTCTCATCTGGACCAAATACCCAACGTCTCATCAGATCATCTGGAAACTGTCAGGAAGATATGGTTCCATGCTATATGTCCATTTGGTGGACGGATGCCACTGGCTGCTTACTTGCTCATGTGATTTTTCTAAGACAATAAACAGCCTGCAGGCTGAAGTCTCTACTGAGAGACACTGATGGATTTACCATCAGCACTGCATGGGAGGTGATAAAATAGCCAGACTGCTGAAATGGCTATTCGCCACACACACACACACACACACACACACACACACACACACACACACACACACACACACACACACATACACACACACACACACACACACACACACACACACACACACACACACACACACACACACACACACACACACACACACACACACACACACACACACAGACGCAGATACACACACACACACACACATGCCCTTGTAAACACCCATCACTCATCACCTCTACCATAGAGTGAACCCTGGCATTCCTACAAGGCCTGGAAAGAAGGGTGTGGAAACACTATCATTGAGACTGTATTGTTATTTCTATAACGGTTCTGTTACTCCATAATGTCTGTTATAACGGTACTGTTACTCCATAATGTCTGCTATAATGGCTCTGTTACTCCATAATGTCTGTTATAATGGTTCTGTTACTCCATAATGTCTGTTATAACGGTTCTGTTACTCCATAATGTTTGTTATAATGGTTCTGTTACTCCATAATGTCTGTTATAATGGTTCTGTTACTCCATAAACTGTTACTCCATAATGTCTGCTATAATGGTTCTGTTACTCTATAATGTCTGTTATAATGGTTCTGTTACTCCATAATGTATGTTATAATGGTTCTGTTACTCCATAATGTCTGTTATAACGGTTCTGTTACTCCATAAACTGTTACTCCATAATGTCTGCTATAATGGTTCTGTTACTCCATAATGTCTGTTATAATGGTTCTGTTACTCCATAAACTGTTACTCCATAATGTCTGCTATAATGGTTCTGTTACTCTATAATGTCTGTTATAATGGTTCTGTTACTCCATAATGTCTGTTATAACGGTTCTGTTACTCCATAATGTCTGTTATAATGGTTCTGTTACTCCATAATGTCTGTTATAATGGTTCTGTTACTCTATAATGTCTGTTATAATGGTTCTGTTACTCTATAATGTCTGTTATAATGGTTCTGTTACTCTATAATGTCTGTTATAATGGTTCTGTTACTCCATAATGTCTGTTATAACGGTTCTGTTACTCCATAATGTCTGTTATAACGGTTCTGTTACTCCATAATGTCTGTTATAATGGTTCTGTTACTCTATAATGTCTGTTATAATGGTTCTGTTACTCTATAATGTCTGTTATAATGGTTCTGTTACTCCATAATGTCTGTTATAATGGTTCTGTTACTCTATAATGTCTGTTATAATGGTTCTGTTACTCTATAATGTCTGTTATAATGGTTCTGTTACTCTATAATGTCTGTTATAATGGTTCTGTTACTCTATAATGTCTGTTATAACGGTTCTGTTACTCCATAATGTCTGTTATAATGGTTCTGTTACTCCATAATGTCTGTTATAATGGTTCTGTTACTCCATAATGTCTGTTATAACGGTTCTGTTACTCCATAAACTGTTACTCCATAATGTCTGCTATAATGGTTATGTTACTCCATAATGTCTGTTATAATGGTTCTGTTACTCCATAATGTCTGTTATAACAGTTCTGTTACTCCATAATGTCTGTTATAATGGTTCTGTTACTCCATAAACTGTTACTCCATAATGTCTGCTATAATGGTTCTGTTACTCCATAATGTCTGTTATAATGGTTCTGTTACTCCATAATGTCTGTTATAATGGTTCTGTTACTCCATAATGTCTGTTATAATGGTTATGTTACTCCATAATGTCTGTTATAATGGTTCTGTTACTCCATAATGTCTGTTATAATGGTTCTGTTACTCCATAATGTCTGGACTTCACTATTATAACGGTACTGTTACTCCATAATGTCTGTTATAACGGTACTGTTAATCCATAATGTCTGTTATAATGGTTCTGTTACTCCATAATGTCTGTTATAATGGTTCTGTTACTCCATAATGTCTGTTATAATGGTTCTGTTACTCCATAATGTCTGTTATAATGGTTCTGTTACTCCATAATGTCTGCTATAATGGTTCTGTTACTCCATAATGTCTGTTATAATGGTTCTGTTACTCCATCATGTCTGTTATAATGGTTCTGTTACTCCATAATGTCTGTTATAATGGTTCTGTTACTCCATAATGTCTGTTATAATGGTTCTGTTACTCCATAATGTCTGTTAGAACAGTACTGTTACTCCATAATGTCTGTTATAATGGTTCTGTTACTCCATAAACTGTTACTCCATAATGTCTGCTATAATGGTTCTGTTACTCCATAATGTCTGTTATAATGGTTCTGTTACTCCATAATGTCTGTTATAATGGTTCTGTTACTCCATAATGTCTGCTATAATGGTTCTGTTACTCCATAATGTCTGTTATAATGGTTCTGCTACTCCATAAACTGTTACTCCATAATGTCTGCTATAATGGTTCTGTTACTCCATAATGTCTGTTATAATGGTTCTGTTACTCCATAATGTCTGTTATAATGGTTCTGTTACTCCATAATGTCTGTTATAATGGTTCTGTTACTCCATAATGTCTGTTATAATGGTTCTGTTACTCCATAATGTCTGTTATAATGGTTCTGTTACTCCATAATGTCTGTTATAATGGTTCTGTTACTCCATAATGTCTGTTATAATGGTTCTGTTACTCCATAAACTGTTACTCCATAATGTCTGCTATAATGGTTCTGTTACTCCATAATGTCTGCTATAATGGTTCTGTTACTCCATAATGTCTGTTATAATGGTTCTGTTACTCCATAATGTCTGTTATAATGGTTCTGTTACTCCATAATGTCTGTTATAATGGTTATGTTACTCCATAATGTCTGTTATAATGGTTCTGTTACTCCATAATGTCTGTTATAACGGTTCTGTTACTCCATAATGTCTGTTATAATGGTTCTGTTACTCCATAAACTGTTACTCCATAATGTCTGCTATAATGGTTCTGTTACTCCATAATGTCTGTTATAATGGTTCTGTTACTCCATAATGTCTGCTATAATGGTTCTGTTACTCCATAATGTCTGTTATAATGGTTCTGTTACTCCATAATGTCTGTTATAATGGTTCTGTTACTCCATAATGTCTGTTATAATGGTTCTGTTACTCCATAATGTCTGCTATAATGGTTCTGTTACTCCATAATGTCTGTTATAATGGTACTGTTACTCCATAATGTCTGTTATAACGGTACTGTCACTCCATGATGTCTGTTATAATGGTTTTGTTACTCCATAATGTCTGTTATAATGGTTCTGTTACTCCATAATGTCTGTTATAATGGTTCTGTTACTCCATAATGTCTGCTATAACGGTACTGTTACTCCATAATGTCTGTTATAATGGTACTGTTACTCCATAATGTCTGTTATAATGGTACTGTTACTCCATAATGTCTGTTATAATGGTACTGTTACTCCATAATGTCTGTTATAATGGTACTGTTACTCCATAATGTATGTTATAATGGTTCTGTTACTCCATAATGTCTGTTATAATGGTACTGTTACTCCATAATGTCTGTTATAATGGTACTGTTACTCCATAATGTCTGTTATAATGGTTCTGTTACTCCATAATGTCTGCTATAATGGTTCTGTTACTCCATAATGTCTGTTATAATGGTTCTGTTACTCCATAATGTCTGTTATGATGGTTCTGTTACTCCATAATGTCTGTTATAATGGTTCTGTTACTCCATAATGTCTGCTATAACAGTACTGTTACTCCATAATGTCTGTTATAATGGTTCGGTTACTCCATAATGTCTGTTATAATGGTTCTGTTACTCCATAATGTCTGTTATAATGGTTCTGTTACTCCATAATGTCTGTTATAATGGTTCTGTTACTCCATAATGTCTGTTATAACAGTCCTGTTACTCCATAATGTCTGTTATAATGGTTCTGTTACTCCATAATGTCTGGACTTCACTGTTCATAAGGGACTTCTGATCCCTAGCATTGACACTGTACTTTACTGACTCTATTCCCTCCATGGGGAAATGTTGTTGCAGTGTCATGTACAGGTTTAAAGTGGTGTTTAAATACAAAACAAATGGACAGTACAACTTCCATAACAGTTAAATGCTAATAAAAAGAGACCTTCATGCTGGCCTTTCTGGGTCGATAGGACCATTAGCCCAAGCTTTTTTAGGAGAGATATCACACCTGGCACAAACGATTGTCTTGTTTTGTTTTTCTTGCCGTGGGGTGCCCTATACCTGCGCCCAGAGCGATGTATTGGAATAAACGTCTGCAGAGAGAACGGGGACAGGACAACATGGTAAGTACAGTGCATCTCTGAATTAAAACAATTAACATGTTCCCATGTTGCACAGTGTTCAGTATCAAGTGCACGTGAACCATTCTCTTAATTGGAAGATCTTCCTAAAGATGAATGATTTAAAATGGTTAGAATCATTACCATGACAATTGGAGTGGTAGTCCTCTAGTGCTGAGGGAATATTCTTGGCGTTGTTGGGGCCTGAATGAAAGATTGATAAATGAGGAGTGTGTGGATAAGTCCACTAAGTGACTGTGAGCTGCATGCGGTTTTAAACTACTCCTGGTGCTGCAGAATATCACGTCTGGATCATCTTGATAACACCTCCATTAAGACTACTTAATGTTACAACATTACATTAAAAAGGTCCCTATGTTTCCCCTGACTGGCCCCACATAATGTAGTGTAGCGTTCTGTAGTAAGAGTAGATGCTGTCCCTGAAAATGAAAAGGAAAAGAACGTAGAGACAACAGAGAAGTGATGAAAGGTGTCTAGTGGTGCTGACCAGGGAACGTAAACACATTTGGGGTTAAACTAGTTCATGTTCCCATGAGAAGGTGCTGAAAAATTGAGGATTTGGTCCAATAAAGAAAATGATGGAACGGATCAAGGTATATTTGCATTTTATGACTGCAGGCTGTTGACATTTAACTATTAATTTTCTAAGATTTGAAAGATTAATCTCCTCATATTAGGATAGAAACAACATCCTCAGGCTGGCGCGGGAGCCAGATCTGTTTACACAAATAAACAGGCTTTATGGGAAATTCCTGCTCCGTCTAATTGGCAGGATTCTTGACTGCAGTCAGCGGGGCAAGCAGGATGAGTGACAGGCCCAGAATGCTGTGCAACGATGTGTGTCAGGTACACACATGGGATGGAGCCCCTCAGTCTCTCTCTCACCCCCCCCCCCCTCTCCCTACTTACTCCTTCCCTCTCTCTACCCTCCCCTCTCTCTCTACCCTCCCCTCTCTCTCTTTCTTTCTCTACCACCTTTCCCCCCCCCCCCCCCCCCCCCTTCCCTGTCTTGTCCAGGCATTGGGTTGAGGTAGGGAAGCAAGGAAGCGTTGATCCCACTTGTTCCGGGTCACTAAGACCTGGAATTCCCATTTGGATAACCAGAAATCCTCTCTCCTCTCCTCTGAGGAAGCGAAAGGCTGTCTGTTTTCAAGGGGGGAGTTGTAAACCTGTCGAAATCAAGGGTGTCATTTTACTATGAGTCAGAGAGGAGTGCACCAGCACCCATACCCCCAGCCCAGACTCTCTCCTGTTTAAATGAAGTTGTATATGTAACCCACCGGGCTCAGAGATAATGAAGGGTTTACAGGCCAGCAGTAAAATGGTGCTGAGGTTCGGGAGCCCCCCGGACAGCACTGCCACTCTTCCTGCCACTAAAGATTCTAAACTCACACAGCCAAAGACTTCTCTGTTCTCCTTCTCCCTCCTTAAGCCCCAGCACTATAATGTGTGTGTGTGCGTCCTCCACTACTCAAGTTGGTTTTTACGAGCCGGGGTCTGGTAGGTTTTGACCGTGTCCACGACCTCGTGTCCATCATATCTGCTTGTGGTACGTCACAGCGGTCTACTTTGTGGACATCCAAATGCTAATGCCCTCCCGGTGGTTTACAGTTGTATGTGTTGGGATGATTTCATGTTAGAGCCTTTATATGTTGTTTTTAGGCTTTCTTGTTAAAGTGTCACTCAACAGAAGAGTTGCGAGGGTCTCTTTCTCTCTCAAACACTATGGTCAGGGTCCGCTCCTTCTCACCGTCTTCTCACCGCCCTCGCTAACGTACAACATGGTGTTTTATGCATTATTTAAGTGTCCATTTTATGTGGTCAAACTTTTAGCGGTCAAACTTAATGACGTATGACCCCTTCCTCTCGTAATGTCCAAACACACAACCCTGTTTTAATACCGGCCTTCATGTTCCCACACATTGGAGGTGACAGTTTTAGACCAAAACAACTAAACCTAGACTGGGTTCATCCATAAAACCGATTGCTTGGGTCATTGATACAATGACAGTTTTAGTCCAAACAGCTCAGCTATCTAGACTCGATCCATAAAACGGATTCCTTGGGTCACCGATACAGGTTTATCACAGTTTTAGCCAAAACAGCGAAACCGGGATTTGAAACAATCCATAAAAATGATTGCTAGGGTCACGGATGCAGGCTGCTGCCTTCACAAAGACTTGAAATCATTGGCCACTTCAATAAACAGATCATTAGTCACTTTAATAATGCCACTTGAATAATGTTTACACATCTTGCATTACTCATCTCATATGTATATACTATATTATATACCATCTATTGCATCTTGTCTATGCCTCTCTGTCGTTGCTCATCCATATGTTTCTATGTATATATTCTTATTTCATTCCTTTACTTAGATTTGTGTGTATTAGGTAGTTGTTGTGGAATTGTTAGATTACTTGTTGGTTATTACTGCACTGTCGGAACTAGAAGCACAAGCATTTCACTACACTCGCATTAACATCTGCTAACCATGTGTATGTGACCAATAACATTTGATTTGATTTGATACAGGTTTACATCTCAGGCAATGATTTTAAACGACACAGTAATGATGTACAGCTAAACCAACATGGTTCCTCACGTCTCTATACATCAGGCAAAGGGTGAGAGGAGGAGACCTTGCTCTGGTCCAGATGCACAGAGCACGCCTGTGTGTGTGTAGTGTGTGTGTGTGTGTGTGTGTGTGTGTGTGTGTGTGTGTGCACATGCGTGTGTGTGTGAGAGTCCATCTTTCATGCCTGTCTTGAAGGGCACAGACAGCCCATTACTCCCAGCGAGACTTGAGGCTAGAGGAGGGTGTATTTGTCGAGCCAGGCCATACTGGGAGACTGAGAGGTGGAGGATGGAAAAAACGTCCACAGAACCCACCATAAACCATCCGTAATCCATTAAGTCACGTTAATTCAACTAGTTTTTTCTTTGAACATGGTGACGATGCAACACGTTGAGGTAATGGTTCTGTAGGTCAGATAAAACACATTATCTAGAGATACAATACCAGTACGTAGATACAGATATACACGGGACGCACTGTTTTAGTTTCAATGACTCAATATTCTGAAGAAAAACGGACGACTGTAACTAAGGTTGGGAATGTCAATACAATCAAACTAACAAGGGCAATAAGCTCGCGCACAAGGCCCGCGGGCCGAATCGGACACACAGGCGAGTGATATGAGTCAACAGTTGAGTCATTTACTTTATAAAATTACAGGAGTGTGTACGTTAGCTAGCTAGCTGCTAGGAGGATGTCGTGTCATTGGAGGAGTGGGTGAGTGGGTGACTTGTTCCCCTCATATCGTTTCTCGGTGGCTACAGCTTAGAGATGCAGGTGTCATGTAGGTGTCAGCTAGCAAGAAATGTGAATCGCTTAAGCTTCCTAGATATGCTGAACTTGAACAACTATTATCATATTTACTGCAGTGTCTAGTAATTGTCAAAACGCACGGCCACTTTCCCACTCTATATTGCAACAGAGATTTCACAAATGCCTTAGTATACCTCATTCCCAAACATTCTATGAATTTATGAAAACGTGAAAGTGACCATATCCAAGTACTTGCAGATAATGTAAAGAAGGGTGTGATATTCTTCCTGGGGGCGTATATCAACAGATTGTCTTAAGATTTCATGTTGCTAAAACGCTCAGTTCCACTTTAACTCTCTCAAACCTCACAACAACAACACCATTCAAGGCTTTTAGCGATAGAGATTCAGTGGATAGATTGCTGCTTCACTTGTTTAAACACTCAGGGACATGTCTGTGCTGCCCTGTTAACTGCTGTAGAAATATGAATGGGTCTTCCCATAAGGACTATCCATTTCATTTTATTGTCATATTCCTCAGGAAACAGTTCATATCAATTATGGAGTGCTGAGGGATGTTTTGTGCGTGTGTGTGTGTGTGTGTGTGTGTGTGTGTGTGTGTGTGTGTCTGTATTGCTGTAATTAGATGAAGATGTGAGTGGTGTCAGTGGAACAGCAGAACACACACTATAACACAGGACCGTGTTCTCTATGGGCTTGACATGTATCCTCCCACATCACTGTTTGTTTAGTGGCTGTTGAACATACAGCTCTCTACAATCTCTCCATTCCTCTTATCTACGATCTCTCCATTCCTCTCATCTACGATCTCTCCATTCCTCTCATCTACGATCTCTCCATTCCTCTCATCTACGATCTCTCCATTCCTCTCATCTACGATCTCTCCATTCCTCTCATCTACGATCTCTCCATTCCTCTCATCTACGATCTCTCCATTCGTCTGTGTGTGATTAGTAGTGTTGGATTGGAGGAGTTTTGATTTATTTCAGAGTAGTAGTTTCAGCTGTAGCAGCCAACCATCTAGGTGCTCAGAGCATCTGTGAGGGAAGCCAGCATCTCACTTGAAAAATGTTTAGTCCTGGAAATGGGACTTCTGGAACTGAGCCGTTGTGTTTCTTTTCTGAACATCTTACGTAAACATCAGCCGGGAGTCGAAATTAAAATCGAATTTGTTTATGACTTGGAAATCAATCAAACTTATTTAGAGGGTTCAAACCCATCAAAAACACCTGGTTAAAACACCAAGGAATTAACTGAAAGTAAATAATCTAATCAGGGACATGGCTAATACATTGACGGATAGCTGTAAAGCCCCACAAACACTTTCTCTGGGAGTGTCTAACAGATATTGACCCTGCGCTCCAGCTAAGTGGAGCCATAACTCTAATCTACTCATCATGTTTACAGCCACGGGGGTCTAAAGAAGAGAGTCGTTTTCAAGTCTTTTTCCACCATCTCCTCCATTCCTTGGAAAGTTATCGCCAATCACTCACCCAGCGTTGGGGGGGATCTGAGTGTGTGTGTGTGTGTGTGTGTGTGTGTGTGTGTGTGTGTGTGTGTGTGTGTGTGTGTGTGTGCGTGCGTGCGTGCGTGCGTGCGTGCGTGCGTGCGTGCGTTCGTGCGTTCGTGTGTGTCTATGCACGCGAATTTGTGTGTTTTTTCTGTGTGTGTCGGAGTGACAAGTTTACCATCACACAGAGTGATTATGGGCATGGGGGTCTGTCAGCGATGAAACACAGATCTGAGAGGGCTCTAAGATGGGCCTGGTGATAAGACCGAGAAGAGCTGTCGGGGAAGAGAGAGACACTCCGCAGTGAACAACAGAGCTGTGTGTATGTGATTTATAGATAGATAGATAGAGAGAGAGAGAGAGATAGAGAGATAGAGAGAGAGAGAGAGAGAGAGAGAGAGAGAGAGAGAGAGAGAGAGAGAGAGAGAGAGAGACAGAGAGAGAGAGAGAGAGAGAGAGAGGCAAAAACAAATAATAGAGAAAAAGAGACTAATAATTAAAAGTCTCCACTCTACCAGACAGCCTTTTGACTCTTTACCTGTTTTACTGAGATGCCCTCGACCTTCTCTCTACTGACCACCTCCAGAGGTTTCTGGTTATTATGAGACAGGGGACAACGTGCTACAACTGTGAGCGAGATACCAGATGTGTTATAGGGTGGCCATTTGAACAGTTATCCCCACTTTGTAGACTTGACTGCTGGACCAAGTGCTCCATATCGGCCGTCTTGAAATGACATCTGTGAGGTCAAACTAGACTAGAGACACATTGGTATGTTAGCTGCAGACCAAGTGATGCTTAGCAGATGGATGTGTGTTATCACTGGGCGGACATTTTGGGGTGATAAAGAGATGGAGATTAGTAATCTGCTATAAGGGGTGAAACGACCACAGAGCTGGTTTTTATCTGAAGGACAATAGAGGTGGCCGTCTTTAGCCTTTAGACCTTAGTGTGTCTCAAGTTGTTCTTAATGGGATTTCATTCAAAGCGTTAAGATGACCATGGTTAGACCTTAGTGTGTCTCAGGTTGTTCTTAATGGGATTTCATTCAAAGCGTGGCTCATTCACGCTCTGTGATTTCAGAGGGGGACCATGGACTTGAAAAAAAAAACGGCAGAATGTTTTCTCTCCATTCTGTCTTAATGGCAGTTTCTCAACCATTGTGGCTCGGCCATTGGAACGAGATGGGATGTGAATGATGTTTTTCCTGTTTGTATTGAATGAAAGCGAGAGATGAAAAGAGGGAGAAAAGAAGGGAGAAGAAGAGGACCCTTGATTTGGACAAAACTAACATCCAGTGTTGCTTCTATAGAAGACAGTTCTATAGAAGACAGTTCTATAGAAGACAGTTGTATAGAATAAACTTTTGTGTCCCCAGAAGTCAGGGGGTTAACTGAATCCTGGTAGCATCCGGAGTCCCAGTCATTTGTTCGATCTGGTGAAGTGTTCCTTTTGAAGTGTGTGTGTGTGTGTGTGTGTGTGTGTGTGTGTGTGTGTGTGCCTCTCTGTGTGTTTATTTCATCAATCCAACCTACTGACCAGCCATTCTCTTTCTTCTCACTTCCAAGTGGTGTCTTACTTTCATAAAAACCCAGCGGTCCATTCACACTTCCATCCACTTTTATCTTCTCCTCATTCCAAAAGGGTTGAAATGTCATCGCTGAGGTAATGCTATACCTCCCTCCCTCCCTCCCTCCATCCCTCCCTCCCTCCCTCCCTCCCTCCCTCCCTCCCTCCCTCCCTCCCTCCCTCCCTCCCTCCCTCCCTCCCTCCCTCCCTCCCTCCCTCCCTTCAAATGCCGATACACAATCAGCCAACTGTATTCTATTTCTGAAAGGACAATCCCAATCAAACAGAATCGTACAACGACACATGCCACAAATCCATTAAAAAAAATCCCTTTAGTTACAGTGGGGCAAAAAAGTAGTTAGTCAGCCACCAATTGTGCAAGTTCTCCCACTTAAAAAGATGAGAGAGGCCTGTAATTGTCATCATAGCTACACTTCAACTATGACAGACAAAATGAGAAAAAAAATCCAGAAAATCACATTGTAGGATTTTTAATGAATTTATTTGCAAATTATGGTGGAAAATAAGTATTTGGTCAATAACAAAAGTTTATCTCAATACTTTGTTACATACCCTTTGTTGGCAATGGCAGAGGTCAAACGTTTTCTGTAAGTCTTCACAAGGTTTTCACACACTGTTGCTGGTATTTTGGCCCATTCCTCCATGCAGATCTTCTCTAAAGCAGTGATGTTTTGGGGCTGTTGCTGGGCAACACGGACTCCAAAGATTTTCTATGGGGTTGAGATCTGGAGACTGGCTAGGCCACTCCAGGACCTTGAAATGCTTCTTACGAAGCCACTCCTTCGTTGCCCGGGCGGTGTGTTTGGGATCATTGTCATGCTGAAAGACCCAGCCACGTTTCACCTTCCATGCCCTTGCTGATGGAAGGAGGTTTTCACTCAAAATCTCACGATACATTCTTTCCTTTACACGGATCAGTCGTCCTGGTCCCTTTGCAGAAAAACAGCCCCAAAGCATGACGTTTCCACCCCCATGCTTCACGGTAGGTATGGTGTTCTTTGGATGCAACTCAGCATTCTTTGTCTTCCAAACACGACGAGTTTAGTTTTTACCAAAAAGTTATATTTTGGTTTCATCTGACCATATGACATTCTCCCAATCTTCTTCTGGATCATCCAAATGCTCTCTAGCAAACTTCAGACGGGCCTGGACATGTACTGGCTTAAGCAGGGGGACACGTCTGGCACTGCAGGATTTGAGTCCCTGGCGGCGTAGTGTGTTACTGATGGTAGGCTTTGTTACTTTGGTCCCAGCTCTCTGCAGGTCATTCACTAGGTCCCCCCGTGTGGTTCTGGGATTTTTGCTCACCTTTCTTGTGATCATTTTGACCCCACGGGGTGAGATCTTGCGTGGAGCCCCAGATTGAGGGAGATTATCAGTGGTCTTGTATGTCTTCCATTTCCTAATAATTGCTCCCACAGTTGATTTCTTCAATTCCAAGCTGCTTACCTATTGCAGATTCAGTCTTCCCAGCCTGGTGCAGGTCTACAATTTTGTTTCTGGTGTCCTTTGACAGCTCTTTGGTCTTGGCCATAGTGGAGTTTGGAGTGTGACTGTTTGAGGTTGTGGACAGGTGTCTTTTATACTGATAACAAGTTCAAACAGGTGCCATTAATACAGGTAACGAGTGGAGGACAGAGGAGCCTCTTAAATAAGAAGTTACAGGTCTGTGAGAGCCACAAATCTTGCTTGTTTGTAGGTGAACAAATACTTATTTTCCACCATAATTTGCAAATAAATTTTTTAAAAAATTTAAAATCCTACAATGTGATTTTCTGGATTTTTTTCCCTCATTTGGTCTTGTTGAAGTGTACCTATGATGAAAATTACAGACCTCTCTCATATTTTTATGTGGGAGAACTTACACAATTGGTGGCTGACTAAATACTTTTTTGCCCCACTGTATGTCTAAACGTTCATAGGTTGTCTTTTCTGGCTAGTTTTATTAAGGTATCAGGGCTGGACCGCTGACAGAGAAGTGGTATTCAGGGATATCTGATGGCAACAGAGATCTTGGTGGTGGTGGGGATTTCTGTGTGTGTGTGATTTCTGTGTGTGTGTGTGTGTGTGTGTGTGTGTGTGTGTGTGTGTTGGAGTAAAGAAGGAGAGAGAACATAGTCTGAGCGCCAACAGACAGTCTTAATCCCAAATCCAGAGACATGACAAGACTCCTAAACTGCATCTATACTAGACACAATTGATACACTGATTAAACTATTAAGATGAGGTCTTTATGTTCAGTCTGTTCTGTATTCTGACCAGGACAGCCAGCTGTTTAAGTAGCTGGTGTATGTTTGTCTGCCAGTGGAAGAATGGAGCTTTTATATAAAATGTTATATTTAGTTGCTTTATGAGATCTCATAAATGTTTTATTGCAAATAAACAATTTATTATGCAAATAAACAATTATTAAAGCTGACTTCGACTTTTCTATGGGATGGGTACCTCTTGCCTTGCATTTAGCTGTCCAGTAAAACTATTGGATGGATACATCTTGCTTTTATAATGAGGATTACAGAAAAAATACCTTTGAGTCCGGTTTGCCGATAGTGATGGACTTTAGGCTTACAATTCTTTAACAATGCGTCTTTCCTACAACGGCCGAATAAGTAACATGCGCTTCACAAAACACCACGCAGAGATAAATTATCGCTAAGTGAGTCGTTGGAACATGTCTCTATATTGATAGGATCGAAAGAAAGGATGCGCTGCTCTCAGATCCATTCTAATCTTACCTCAACATTATAATTATTATTATTATTATTATTATTATTATTATTATAATTATTTCACAATACTGACGTCAGATCAGCTCCTAGTGAGATATTACCACCTATGGTTGCAAATATTGAGAATGCCTGTTCTAATGCTTACCCAATAAAAATGCACTAAACCACTGATTTAAACATCAGCATGAAATATATTGCAGAGGGTAGCCTACAAGTAGCAAAATAGAACTCAATTGATTGAACGTGAAATGCATTCCAATATAATGGAAATAGGCCTACAGCCTACTGTTTATGTTTTAATGAAGTCATCACCGTTTTAAGCATATTTTTTATACGGCGCTTGTTTGTAACAATTACAACTTTGGTTCAGAAGGTCACAGAGAGACAGATAAACCATGTGATTCTACGTTTAGCAGAGATCTTCTGTGTATAAAGTGACGATGGAAAGCAAAGAAGCATCTAACGACGCACGTACCACTGGGCACAGACGTTAAATCCAACGTCTATTCCACATTGGTTCAACGTAATTTCATTGAAAATGACACGGAAACAACGTTGATTCAACCAGTGTGTGCCCAGTGGGTTAGCTGTTCTACAAGTGGTCTGACGCTTCGATCACACCGGCATCATTACATTTCGGTACACCAGAATTACATTCATTTCCAATGAAACGCTGAGTTTGCCTTGCAGCATTGCGTTGCAGAGGCAGTTGCAGTGCGTTTGGATTTATCAAACGTATGCGTCAAACTGTATGCGTAGACGGCTTGACAGAAATGGTAGCAGAATGTAAATGTTGAACTTTTGTTGCACACATATCCAGCTGATGCTGTGTACTGTTTTGCGCAAATATGCTGTCGGTGTGTCCGAAACTTGAGGCAGGTGTTAGATTACAAGTGTTTTCAATTGCAACATTAATAACGATGGTTTTGGGAAACAGCTGAGTGATTTAACGGTGATCCTACGAAGGTTCTAATGATGAACTTAGCCTTCAGATAGTTTTGGGAAACAGGGTCCCTTGTGAAACAACTTTCTGTTATAATGATGATTACAGGGAAATAGCTCTGGTGAAACAATGAGGTTGGACAGAAGTCCAGTTCAACTCTGTACAAAAATGACTTTGGATACCGGTAGAATATTATTTGGCCCTACACCTACAGTAAAATGTTCTGTACCACTGGAATGTGTATTGGACAATTCCACTGCACAGCTGTTCAGACTATTTCCCCAATCCCTGAGCAGCACTTGAACAGGTGACTTTAAAACTCCTCACTAATTAAAGCAAACAGCAGTAGATAGAGAGAAATCCATTGTTTATATCTATGGTCACATTCACTCTCATTCAGTGAATTAGAACAGCATGTGTGATTCTGTTGAGGTACTTTCTTGTTCTATTTCAGTGTTTGGTTCCATAGAAAATCACAGAATAGAATAGAATAAAGTAGAATAGAAAAGAAAGTAAAAGTAATGGGGAAAAAATATAGAACAGAACAGAATTTAATAGAATAATTGTTCGCCTGTAACAATTAATGTTGTGATCGAGGGGTTGGAAAGTGTGCTTTAGCATCACAGATACCCCAAGCATCTGTTCCTCACACATACCACACAAAAAAACTCTCGCAAATTAAATTAACCGCCATACAAAATCACATCTGAAGCAGTACTGTGGGCTGAGTGCCAAAAACAATAAACAAGCAACCGCAAGCATCTGGAGCCCAACCCACAACCCACAACTCTCTCACTCAGCCACATCTCCATAGAAGACATGTCCAAGTCCCTCACTGAAACCACACCAGACAGCTGACAGACAACCAGGGCTGGGTCCCTTTACTTCAGCAGTCCAAATAGACACATCTCAATTCAATCGCAATTTAGAAGGTTAAAACTGTAAAAATATTTGGATTTTGGTTGTTGTTAATGTAAGGTTCACTGTTATCGTGGTGTGTAGTTATCTTTCCCATCGTCCGTCTGTCAGTTTAGCAGTTTAGTGGTTCGGTGTTATCTGGGGTGAGATCTTACCTAAATGGACTTCAGTCGAGACTATTTTTACTGTATCTTGAGGTGATGATGACACTAATGTGCTGTTCAAGGTTATTCATAGTCAGTGGAAATAAACACAGAACTGGAGATTCAACAGAAATCTCTCACAGTTTATTTTAATATGGTGAGTTGTACCACTGTATTCTGACATTTTGGGATCCCCCTCAAAATGCACAAGCAAACTTCTCTTGCACTATTTTCATTCATCCCCCTCCTCTCCCCTGTAACTATTCCCCAGGTCATTGCTGTAAATGAGAATATGTTCTCAGTCAACTTACCTGGTAAAATAAGGGTTAAAAAAAGTAAAATAAAATTAGGCTCAGCAAATACAGTATGACCACCATTTTGTCTGACCACCTCATCAGAGAAATTGCGTTACCACAGAGTCTCTCCTAAATTCCAAGAGGGAGTTGGTAATTAAACAGGCTCTGTCTGGGTAGTGCAGCAGCAGACCAGTCAGACTGTGACAAAAGCCTTAACCACCATGCTGTAACCTCACCAGGTCAAGCGAGGTCTGTGTGCATGTGTGCGTGTGCGTGCGTGTGCGTGTGTGTGTGTGTGTGTGTGTGTGTGTGTGTGTGTGTGCATGCGTGCGTGCGTGCGTGCGTGTGTGTGTGTGCGTGCGTGTGTCTGTGTGACAAAATAACTACACATTTGTGTGTGGGTGTGTGTGTGGGTGTGCATGTGTGTGACCTGGGCTCTATCAAAACAACTGGACAATGTCCCTGTCCCTGAGTCCTGCTGGAAAAATAGACCAATCACAGTCCTGCCAATGCCAATCAAACTGATGAAAAACTTCAACAGATGAATATAACTAAAGTGACTAGAGAGTGATTATAGCCGATAGAAGATCTGCTTTAAGATAGTCAGTATCAACACACCAGAAGTCTTGTTGGTTATAGTCAACAAATTGGAGAGGGATTTTAAGACATGTAGTAAATAAAGATGTAAAAACACAATCCTCTCAAAACCAAGTAGAGAAGGTAAATTCAAGCTCAGAAAACCTAAACGGCAACATTACGATCCACATGCCACCATATACCCGTCCTTTAAATCTACCACAGACTATAGTTTCAAAAGGACTCAAATGATATCTGACATTTATCACATGAGAAATCATGATGAATGGAGATGTAGGGTTCTAAGGAGAACCAGGTTCCCTCCATGCAGACTGACAATCACTTCCATATGGTCTATCAGAGAGCTGTGAATGATGGTGATGACACACAGACACACAGACACACACACACACACACACACACACACACAAACACACTCTCTCTCTCTCTCTCTCTCTCTCTCTCTCTCTCTCTCTCTCTCTCTCTCACACACACACACACACACACATACACACACGCACACATACACACGTGAATGAATAATGATGTGCTAGAGGTATTATTTAGGATCTTGGATGTGAGTCAGAGTAATGTCAACTTATCCTGATGATAGATCGTCCAGGGATGAATAGGTGAGCCATGTTGTCAAATTCAGCGCAACTATATATCACTGGAGTTGCTGCTATGAAGCAAGGCCAATATGAGGAAATTGGTGAAAAATATATTTTCTATGAAAATACCACACACCAGCATTTTAGCACTTTGTCTAAATTTGTTGACATTCGCTGTAAGAAATGTTTGTTTTACAGGTATTTCCTTTGGTTATTCCCCAGTCATGTGCTGTTCAGCCACTAGAAGTTAAGCTGTCAAAGACGTTTAGAGAACCAGAACGTTCTGTAAAAACATTTACACTTCCAACGTCTTTTATACCATCATATCATCATTGTAGTCTAGAACTCTGTTTCCGATGAGAAGATAAGTCTTTTATACCATCATATTATCATTGTAGTCTAGAATTCTGTTTCCGATGAGAAGATAAGTCCTTTATACCATCATATTATCATTGTAGTCTAGAACTCTGTTTCCGATGAGTCGATAAGTCCTTTATACCATCATATTATCATTGTAGTCTAGAATTCTGTTTCCGATGAGTCGATAAGTCTTTTATACCATCATATTATCATTGTAGTCTAGAATTCTGTTTCCGATGAGAAGATAAGTCCTTTATACCATCATATTATCATTGTAGTCTAGAATTCTGTTTCCGATGAGAAGATAAGTCCTTTATACCATCATATTATCATTGTAGTCTAGAATTCTGTTTCCGATGAGAAGATAAGTCCTTTATACCATCATATTATCATTGTAGTCTAGAATTCTGTTTCCGATGAGCCAATAAGTCCTTTATACCATCATATTATCATTGTAGTCTAGAATTCTGTTTCCGATGAGTCGATAAGTCTTTTATACCATCATATTATCATTGTAGTCTAGAACTCTGTTTCCGATGAGTCGATAAGTCTTTCTCTCTTAACATGTGAATCTAAGGGGAAATGTTTCCTTTCAAATGACAACTCGATAGACTGGGTGTGTTGTCAGTATATATCCTTCTGTAATATACATATATGCGTGACGTCTGGGCATCCATTTTGTGTCCGACTCTTGACTGGTGTTCAGTATAGTGTCTGGACATGTTGAAAATGTATCCCCGGCTCAGGCGGGATTTGAATACTATGTTGGTAATCCACAGCTGGAAGACCCCCCTCGGTTCTCTCACAAAGACTGGCTATTGTTTTAATAAAACATATATTGTTTCCATACACAGGGCCTTGGGAAAGGCTGCACACAGAACAGCTTGAAACTACAAGTAGCGGTCAATCTGAAAAGAAAACGATGGACAAACGTCAAACAATGCAGTGAGTTGATGAGTTCATGTTGGACTTTTTCCAAATATCACCTCTCATCAAACGTTTTCAACTTTTCAAAAGAAAAAGGATTTGTGGGTAATATACTAAAATATGATGATAAACAACTACAGTATAATAAAGTGGGACTTTCGGGAGCCAGTGGTTTGAGCCAAGGCAGTCATGTTCTGTGTAGTACAGTATGTATGTATCAGCCAGGGGTTCAAATCCTATTTGAAACTATGTCAAATACTGAATTTGTGCTTGATTGAGCTTGCCTGTTGGAATGGAACCAATAGAAATGTCTCAAAAGTGCAAACCCCGCCCATAGCACTCCAGGCAGGTTTAATCAAACACTGAAAGCATTTGAAAGATTTTCAAACACTATTTGAACCCAGGTCTGGTCAGTACTCAAAGGAGATGAACTGCAGACGGGGGAACAATCTCCTCACTGTGATTGATCAACGAGCTCCAAGGTCATGGAACAACATCCAGGAGGTTTAGGATGTGGTCTCTGGACTCCACAGGCTGATGTTTAAAAGAACCAAAGGAAATCATGCTATTTTCAAAACGCTGCCCAAACTTTGACCAGACTAGGCTTTCTATATAATTCTATAAATATACAGTATTTAACTACAAAGGTCATAGATGAAAACCAACTGGCTGGTCTGAGAAACCTCGCTCCAAGAGCGAGGCTCCTTAGGGTCCTCTCATTTTAGAAGTGAAAATGTTTATTGTCTCAATCAAATTAATCACACCGGACCTCTGTGATTAACTGACTGTTTTACTTCAGTACAGTCAAGCAGGCTTACGCGTGTGTGACTGAGAGTGAGTGTGTGTAGCCTTTACTGTCTTTGTCCACCTGGGCTTTGTATAGAATCAGGGAATGTAGGACTATGCCCTGAGGGATGCACTGGTAGCACAAACCCTGGCTTACAGTTAACACACCAGGAAATCAATCTAGGGCAATACAGGAAGTAAGGTTGCTTATTTTATCCTCCCACTCAATGTATCTCTTTTTTCCTTGTTATTATTGAGATACCATGGAGGTCTGTGTAATTCCGATTTAATTAAACACGATAGAGGAATGAATAAATGGGTGGTTTGCATGAAGGAGTACAGTGTGGATTTCAAAGACCGAGAGAGAGAAAAGAGAGAGAGCAACAGAAAAAAGAGTGAGAGGGGGATACATTTCAAAACAGCTCTACCCTGACCCCTACTGACCAGGCATTCTGTGAGGTCACCTATGTGAACCGGCAGGGTCCTACTATACAACCGGTGAATCAACTTGATGATTGTCTCACTCTCACCGTGTATAAAAAGTATATCTAACATCAGACCTTAAAGTAAAAGGACACTAATCTTCTACCCTTACACCCTCATACCCATATCTTCCCATCTAACCCCCTATGACTCAGTGGTGTGTATTCATGAATGCCGAGGGGAGCCAGCGTTCCCAAAATAATTTACCACCAAAAATAATACAAAACATGGCATTGGCTTTTCTCTACAAGTATGATGAATGCGAACGCGCACACACACACACACGCGCACACAGAAATCAGCCACATAATATTTAACGTACGTTGTTTGGACTAAATGTTTTTGGTATCTTTTAGTTGTCACTGTATTACACTAAGCAAAGGTGATTTGATGATGTTAAGTGGAGGCAACTCCTGTTGTTTTTTGCATCTTGCTGGTAACTCTCTGTGGTTCTTAATCGCTCGTTTTTAATGGTCCGAAAATGTCAGAAACATGAACTTGCTTGACCCTGCTGTAGGTCATGTAACTGTCTGTAAATGTAAATGTCTGTTACATTCTATATGCGTAGTGGACTTCACCAGACAGAGGTTTCTATCCGGTTTTGTGATAAAACAAAGGTGTGGTTGAATTTATTCTGCCACTGTCTTGTTATTGTCTCGGCCTTTAGGCCTGTATATCACGATGTCAAGACATATCAATTAGCAGGTTATAGAGCAAATAACGCAATAGGTTGTAATATGGCCGTTTATCCTTCCTTCTATGTCCGCTTTAGGGGTACTGAGCTCTAGTGGTATCTTGGCCTGGGTATAGAGCCCCAGACTGGTGCCTTGGGTCTGGGGTAACCACCAGATGGCTGCTTCATAGTCTCTAGGAGAGTCTTAACCTTCACAGTTCAGAACATGGCTTAGTTTAATGATGCTTTCTTCACAGTCAGACAGTAATATATTATTAATCTACAGGCATTCAGAGACACTACTAACAGTCAGTATTTTCATTGACTTTGGGTCATATTTTCACATCGATATAATCATTTCCTTGTCTTGTTTAATAGCAAGGTCTAAGGTTTATGTCTGAGAGATCAGATGGTTTAGATTTTCCTGTCATCATGGTGTTGTATTTAAATGCAGAAGTCGTTTGAGAAAAGTGAAACCTATACTCCCTGTACGGACGACATGTTCGTTAATGGTCTAATGGCTGTGTCAGTCTCCCCCCAAAACGAATACACACCTGTTAAAACAAGACAGGACTTATTGGGACTAACACAGACTTATGGGGACTGTCAATACTGTAGAATACGGTCCTTATGAGTGCCCTCAACATGTACTTCCTAACACAGGACATGTTTTAGAAATGTTAAGCTTTCGTATGGGATTTGCTAATCAAATTAAGATGGCCGCCGTCCTTTTGCGGTGATGTGATGCGATCATCACCGTAGAGACGCCTTGTCACCCTGGGATGTTTTCCCTAACTTCCCTAACAGGTTGCTAATAGGTTGCCAATAGCGGAAGCTGACTTGTACTAATGTCACGACCACTTAAAAGTGATATGTAACTCATTAATTAATTTCCTCTCGTTCTCATAATAGGAGATTTTCACGTTAAGGCGTGGAGGGAAAATAAATACATTCCATTGGAATATCAGGTTTAGACTAACTGAGTTAAAATAATAAACTTTCCCTCAAGTTCATAACTGTTAGCCTGGGAGGGGGAATGATAGCTAAGCTAACAGTGCCATGGGTCTCTGGGTCTGGGGTCTGACATGCTAGCTGCTCCTGTATGTACTGTATATTCAGGGGCGATACTGTGAAAACGTTAGCTGTAACACTCTGGGATGTTAAAATGTACTGGGAAAGGACTCTGTGCGAGTGTTACATAGATCTGGTTTTCACAGTGCTAAGTTCTTTAAGTGGTGTGTTAACAGGGTTTGTGTCTGAGCTATGTGGTGGGAGTGGTGTATTTATGGCCCTAAGGTCATTTCTGCTTTATGTTTGACCATTCTCGGGTGTGCAGTGCTCATTGTATCCATGAGAGACACCTCCATGAAAGTGGAGTCCCTTGTAAAGAATCAGTCATAGTTCAACATTCAACTCATAGGACCAGCAGAGAGTTATATAAATATGACTCTGAGTCAACCTACAGTTGATTCATAGGTGTGCCATGACAGTTGTAGTGACATGGAGTCGTCCCTTGCCATGTAATTCTCATGCAATGGTGTTCACAGTCCGCTTGTCATGTCATGGTGGAATTCAGACCTCCTAACCTAAAGTTTCACCTCGGTGTTGAAAAGCAAATCTAAAGATGAGTTAGTCATCTTTTAGAAATGAAAGAATGACATCTTATATAATTGTGAAGTGTGAATGGCACACATCTATTCCAACAATATTATCCCTCACAATTACATTTTAAACTTGATTGAACATCCACTAAGTCTTTAGAAAATTTACTTAAACCATAATGTGGCCATAAACCATATGTCTTTACCTTGTTGCTTTACAATAACGTCTTTGCAGAGTAAACTAACGGCAGTCTATGACTTCCTTCCTGTCTAGGCAGTATGGTATATTTTTTATGGCTTACGATGATCTGTATAATATCAACATGGCGCCGGTCCAAATTGTAAAAATAAACAGCCAATAGAGAAGTTTGAGGACGTAATGACTTACTACAGATAGGGACGAGATAGGGACTAGGCTGTTCAGAAAATGCTATATGTATATGCATTTTCAGAAATGTTGTTTTAAATTAGCTTTTATTGTTTAAAGATATTCTGAAAGAGATTGGTGTGTTTTTTCACTGTCTCATCATGTCATGGGGTTGTTCAATGACAGACATGTGTTTGTTTAAAATCTATCACTTGGTGGTTTCAGAGAGACAAATAATCCTTATTTTTTGCATAATGCTATATATCCACCTCACTCTCAGATAAATACATAGTACTGCCAGGCTTTACACAGTCAAATGTAACAAATAAAATAAAAAATTATAAAGACTTCTGATGAAAAACCACAAATGTGAAACGTTTGTGGATGTAGCGTTTTGGAAATAAACTCATGCTATTAAATCATGCTATTCTTACGCTTCATTGGGATTTCAATGGTGCCGAAAATGCTTCACTTGTGGAGAATAAATAAACGTAGTATTATCATTTTTTTACTGAGAACACATTGACTTATTAGGCCTAGTCATGTCTGTCTGTCTGTCTGTCTGTCTGTCTGTCTGTCTGTCTGTCTGTCTGTCTGTCTGTCTGTATTGGCAGTGTTTTCTGAACAGGATTGTCTAAGATTCCATAACTCATTTCAACCTTCAGATAGGTTCTTAATATTCCATGACGGCAAATATGTACTTTTAGAGTGACTGCCATCCATCTTGTCCACCAACAAATATGTACTTTTAGAGTGACTGCCATCCATCTTGTCCACCAACAGTCTGATGAAACACTTAGCTAGGAGAATGATAACATGACACTGATGCAGAATATGAGATCTAAAGTATTGAAGAATTGCAAACGTACAGAGTTCCTTGCTTTCCCTGGATATAGACTAAATGCTACTTTAAACGACAAACCTGACAAACCTATAATCAATCATTTTCAGTGGAAAGAGCTGACATGAGAAAAAACTCAGAGGAGATTTAAAGTGCTTAAACACTGCAAACATAGAGAGTGCTTATGGAGAGATAACATAAACAGATTGTTGTAGGGGTAGGTTGTACAGAGACATGGGCACTAGGTGATAAGATCATTGTGCTTTGTGGCTTAAAGGTTAAAGGAATCTCCACCCAAAAACAATATTTTAGTACCGTACTTGTTTCATTAGTCAATTGATGACATAGTCCAAAAATGTTTTGGTTGTCGTCAATCAAGTTTTCAAGATATGTAAGTTTCAAAATACAAAAAGCATCCCCTTATGATTGCGTTTTGTATCACATGATGTTGCTTTTTGCATCACATGATGTTGCGTTTTGTATCACATGATGTTGCGTTTTGTATCACATGATGTTGCGTTTTGCATCACATGATGTTGCGTTTTGCATCACATGATGTTGCGTTTTGTATCACATGATGTTGCGTTTTGTATCACATGATGTTGCGTTTTGTATCACATGATGTTGCGTTTTGTATCACATGATGTTGCGTTTTGTATCACATGATGTTGCGTTTTGCATCACATGATGTTGCGTTTTGTATCACATGATGTTGCTTTTTGCATCACATGATGTTGCGTTTTGTATCACATGATGTTGCGTTTTGTATCACATGATGTTGCGTTTTGTATCACATGATGTTGCGTTTTGTATCACATGATGTTGCGTTTTGTATCACATGATGTTGCTTTTTGCATCACATGATGTTGCGTTTTGTATCACATGATGTTGCGTTTTGTATCACATGATGTTGCGTTTTGCATCACATGATGTTGCGTTTTGCATCACATGATGTTGCGTTTTGTATCACATGATGTTGCGTTTTGTATCACATGATGTTGCGTTTTGTATCATGTGATGTTGCGTTTTGTATCACATGATGTTGCGTTTTGCATCACGTGATGTTGCGTTTTGCATCATGTGATGTTGCGTTTTGCATCATGTGATGTTGCGTTTTGCATCATGTGATGTTGCGTTTTGCATCATGTGATGTTGCGTTTTGCATCATGTGATGTTGCGTTTTGTATCATGTGATGTTGCGTTTTGTATCATGTGATGTTGCGTTTTGCATCATGTGATGTTGCGTTTTGTATCATGTGATGTTGCGTTTTGCATCATGTGATGTTGCGTTTTGTATCATGTGATGTTGCGTTTTGTATCATGTGATGTTGCGTTTTGTATCATGTGATGTTGCGTTTTGTATCACATGATGTTGCGTTTTGCATCATGTGATGTTGCGTTTTGCATCATGTGATGTTGCGTTTTGCATCATGTGATGTTGCGTTTTGTATCATGTGATGTTGCGTTTTGTATCATATGATGTTGCGTTTTGCATCATGTGATGTTGCGTTTTGCATCATGTGATGTTGCGTTTTGCATCATGTGATGTTGCGTTTTGTATCATATGAGGTTGCGTTTTGCATCATATGATGTTGCGTTTTGCGTCATGTGATGCAAAATGCATCATACCGGGTTGATTTCTGCATTTTGGAAGTTTAACATTAACAGTATCTAACATGAACTGTATCTATACATCATTTAACATCAACCGTATCTATATATCATTTAACATGAACTGTATCTATACATCATTTAACATCAACCGTATCTATATATCATTTAACATGAACAGTATCTATACATCATTTAACTTGAACAGTATTTATAAATCATTTAACATGAACAGTATTTATAAATCATTTAACATGAACAGTATTTATATATCATTTAACATGAACAGTATCTATATATCATTTAACATGAACAGTATTTATATATCATTTAACATGAACAGTATTTATACATCATTTAACATGAACATTATCTATATATCATTTAACATGAACAGTATTTATACATCATTTAACCTTTATTTAACTAGGTAAGTCAGTTAAGAATCAATTCTTATTTTCAATGACGGCCTAGGAACAGTGGGTTAACTGCCTTGTTTCAGGGGCAGAATGACAGATTTTTACCTTGGCAGCTCGGGGATTCAATCTTGCAACCTTTCGGTTACTAGTCCAACGCTCTAACCACTGGGCGACCTGCCACCCCACAACATGAACATTATCTATACATCATTTAACATGAACAGTATCTAGACACGATATAAATATTTCTTCAGTAACAGCTTTACTGGAGAGATCAGCATATGTGTGACTTTCAGAATATGAAGTTATTTTGTTTGGTTCTTCTTTTCATGTCTTGTACCAGGTGAATCCAGGTGAAAGCCATGATCCCTTATTGATGTCACTTGTTAAATCCACTTCAATCAGTGTAGATGAAGGGGAGGGGACAGGTAAAAAACATGTTTAAGCCTTAAGACAATTGAGACACGGATTGTGTCTGTGTGTCATTCAGACAAACAATGTGCCTTAGAACAGGGTATGGTAGTAGCTGCCAGGCACACCGGTTTGAGTGTGTCGAGAACTGCAGTTTCCCGTATGTATCAAGAATGGTTCATCCAGCCGACTTGACAACCGTGGGAAGCATTGGAGTCAACATGGGCCAGCATCCCTGTGGAGCCCTTTCAACACCTTGTAGAGTCCATGCCCCGGTGAACATAGGCTGCTCTGAGGGCAAAAGGGGGTGCAACTCAGTATTAGGAAGGTGTTCCTAACGTTTTGTAAATTCAGTGTATATCACTGTATTAAGTTTCCTAACTACAAGTCTTCGCTCATGAGAGTAGACTAAGGAGACTTCTACAGAATATAGGCCTATCAATACATATAATGCCAAATACCTTTTCCAGTAGAAGTTGACAGCGTAATTTGTTATCGTTGGGGATATGTCACAGTATGACAATGTGCACCTGGGATTAGGAGGATGGAGAATATAGTTTTCCCTTCATAACCAACTGACCATCAAGTTACATATCCTGGCGTTTCCTATAGGAATACAGTGAGGCATATGCAGTGAAAGCCAACCTGATCCTGTAGGCTAGCTCTCTCTCTGTGTGGGTAACCACAATAGACCCACTAAACACAGTGAAAACCAACCTGATCCTGTAGGCTAGCTCTCTCTCTGTGTGGGTAACCACAATAGACCCACTAAACACAGTGAAAACCAACCTGATCCTGTAGGCTAGCTCTCTCTCTGTGTGGGTAACCACAATAGACCCACTAAACACAGTGAAAACCAACCTGATCCTGTAGGCTAGCTCTCTCTCTGTGTGGGTAACCACAATAGACCCACTAAACACAGTGAAAGCCAACCTGATCCTGTAGGCTAGCTCTCTCTCTGTGTGGGTAATCACAATAGACCCACTAAACACAGTGAAAACATTCCTAATGTGACAATGACCTTTTTACACTTATGTATCATTGTTTATATTGAATTACTTCAAATCTTATTATTATAAACGCTAAAGCCAAATTACCACCCTGCTCCTATAAGATTGGAATCCCATTTGAATACCATGTCTGAGCAGACATTGTATTCTTTCTCCACCACCTCTATCTGCCAGCTACAACATAGTGCGATTTTAATGTCATCAATCCACCATGTATTGTAACATGTTGACAGTGGAGCTGCTATAGCTGGTTGAAATACTGCCCTTTCTCAGGATTGTCCAGCGTTTCAAGTGGAGCTCCTCAGTGGAAGACCTGGGTTCAAACTGCATTTGTTTCCCTTCAAATAGTTTGATGGTTTTATTAGAGTCTGTCTGGACTGCCAGATGGATGGAGTTTGCACTTTTGGGACTATTCCATTGGTTCTATTGCGTCAGGTAAGCTCAATCAAGCACAGTGAACGGGTTTGAAAGAAAACAAAGATGATTTGAACCCAGGCAGGGTTGTCCGGTGCAGCTGGCAGAGGTTTTACAATATATAGCCCCTCCAGAGTGTCTTGTCTCTGGGGGCAGAACCCAATACCTCTCCACTCCATCCCTCCATCCCCTTTCTCCACGCTTGGATGAGCGTACTCAATGTACTGTGAGCTGTGGTGTATGTGATTTCACTGTTGGGTTTGGCAATGGTTAACAAACCTGTCTGATTCTTCTTCAACTACAGGGAAAACCCCACTGGATTGTGTTGAGAAGAGAACAGAGAGAATGAATGAATCTAAACTGGAACAAAAACCTGGACGACTAAACTGTATCTGTGAGAACCACTGCAGTGATGTACAAGACATGAAGGTATCTGGCCCATTACGAGCCCCAGACCCTGCCTGTTTCCCGTGTCCACGCACCCTGAACACACAAGTCAACAGGGGGGCACATTTTTCCAACAGTCGCCATGCAAGGCTGCTGAGAGATATGGAGATGTCAGTCGGTTCTATCTTTGGGGCGGCTGTGTGCTCCTGTGTCCGTCCCCCACATACATGATTCCCCCTGAGTGTCTGAGACATTGTTTCCCAGCATCCCGCGTTGCATCCCTAATGGCACCCTTTTCCCTATAGTGCACTACTTTCGACCAGGGCCCTGGTCAAAAGTAGAGCACTAAAAATGGAATAGGGTGCATTCATGATGCAGTCCCGGATGCTCGTCTCGACTCCCCGACCGGTTTGCTTTTTACTTTTCATGGGCAAATCCCACATCAAACATATATGCGTTCCCAGAGACAAGCGTATCTATCCATCTAATTTCCAAATCCAGAAACAAATATGTCACGAGAGACTACTATCCATCTCAAACTGAGCAAGGGAGGGAGAAAAAGCAAGCTAAGTCTCTGTACTGTACAACTGTACTGTTGTCATTGGAGGTGTCTTTGGGTCTTTGAGAGGATTTATGCAGTCCCGTTTTACAGCAACGATTCAAGATATGTCCAGGAGTTATTGCTGAGACTGTAGTTCAGTAGAGAACTGTAGTTTTATATGGAGGGTGATACCACAATTCAGCTCTTCTGCAAAAAATGAAGAGTTTATAAAGATGTCATAGATGGACTATATACAGTATTATAGTGTTGTCTTGCTTTCAGTTTCCTCTCCAGAAATGCTACATCAACATGTCAAATCTAATCAGGTTTGGTCACTGCGTGTCCTCTCAAGAGAACGAAGAGAAACGTCTTTGGAAAAACGAATTCTCCCAGACCACAACCGTTCTGGAGCTTCTCCAACGTTACAGCTGTCAGACATCTTGTTTGTATCCCAATACAATAGGGCTCCCAAGTGGAGCAGCGTTCTAAAGCACTGCATCTCAGTGCTAGAGGCTTCACTACAGACCCTGGTTCAATCCCAGGCTGTATCACAACCGGCCGTGATTGGAAGTCCCATAGGGCGGCGCAAAATTGGCCCAGTGTCATCCGGCTTAGGGGAGGGTTTGGCCGGGGTAGGCTGTCATTGTAAATAAGAATTTGTTCTTAACTGGCTAGTTAAATAAAATGTTATAGTCATGTTGATTTAGGAGTGTTCCATAGTTCTATTATAGTCATGTTGATTTAGGAGTGGTTCAGAACTCCATTATAGTCATAATGATTTAGGAGTGTTCCAGAACTCCATTATAGTCATATTGATTTAGGAGTGCTCCATAGTTCTATTATAGTCATATTGATTTAGGAGTGTTTCAGAACTCCATTATAGTCATATTGATTTAGGAGTGTTCCAGAACTCCATTATAGTCATATTTATTTAGGAGTGTTCTACAGTTCCATTATAGTCATATTGATTTAGGAGTGTTCCAGAACTCCATTATAGTCATATTGATTTAGGAGTGTTCCAGAACCCCATTATAGTCATACTGATTTAGGAGTGTTCCATAGTTTCATTATAGTCATATTGATTTAGGAGTGTTCTATAGTTCCATTGTAGTCATATTGATTTAGGAGTGTTCTAAAGTTCCATTATAGTCATACTGATTTAGGAGTGTTCCAGAACTCCATTATAGTCATATTGATTTAGGAGTGTTCCAGAACCCCATTATAGTCATACTGATTTAGGAGTGTTCTATAGTTCCATTGTAGTCATATTGATTTAGGAGTGTTCTATAGTTCCATTATAGTCATATTGATTTAGGAGTGTTCTATAGTTCCATTATAGTCATATTGATTTAGGAGTGTTCTATAGTTCCATTGTAGTCATATAGATTTAGAAGTGTTCTATAGTTCCATTATAGTCATATTGATTTAGGAGTGTTCCAGAACCCCATTATAGTCATATTGATTTAGGAGTGTTCCAGAACCCCATTATAGTCATACTGATTTAGGAGTGTTCTATAGTTCCATTGTAGTCATATAGATTTAGGAGTGTTCCAGAACTCCATTATAGTCATATTGATTTAGGAGTGTTCCAGAACTCCATTATAGTCATATTGATTTAGGAGTGTTCTATAGTTCCATTATAGTCATATAGATTTAGAAGTGTTCTATAGTTCCATTATAGTCATATTGATTTAGGAGTGTTCCAGAACCCCATTATAGTCATACTGATTTAGGAGTGTTCTATAGTTCCATTATAGTCATATAGATTTAGAAGTGTTCTATAGTTCCATTATAGTCATATTGATTTAGGAGTGTTCCAGAACCCCATTATAGTCATATTGATTTAGGAGTGTTCTATAGTTCCATTATAGTCCTATTGATTTAGGAGTGTTCTATAGTTCCATTGTAGTCATATAGATTTAGAAGTGTTCTATAGTTCCATTATAGTCATATTGATTTAGGAGTGTTCCAGAACCCCATTGTAGTCATATTGATTTAGGAGTGTTCTATAGTTCCATTGTAGTCATATAGATTTAGGAGTGTTCTATAGTTCCATTGTAGTCATATTGATTTAGGAGTGTTCTATAGTTCCATTATAGTCATACTGATTTAGGAGTGTTCTATAGTTCCATTATAGTCCTATTGATTTAGGAGTGTTCTATAGTTCCATTGTAGTCATATAGATTTAGAAGTGTTCTATAGTTCCATTATAGTCATATTGATTTAGGAGTGTTCCAGAACTCCATTATAGTCATATTGATTTAGGAGTGTTCCAGAACTCCATTATAGTCATATTGATTTAGGAGTGTTCTATAGTTCCATTATAGTCATATTGATTTAGGAGTGTTCCAGAACTCCATTATAGTCATATTGATTTAGGAGTGTTCTATAGTTCCATTATAGCTCTACAGATGTAAAGGAAGATAGGAGCAAAATCAACCTCCTTGCTTCCATTTAACATTTTCTTTGGGCTTTGAGTCATTTCTATACTTTAAAATGCATGAGGTGAGTCTTCATAACAGAACCAGTGCTATTAGATGGAAGAGATAGACCTAATGGCAAAGGGAAAGAATCCATATGCTTTTTAAGAAATCTTCCACAATATGTCATCTACTGTATTCCTCTGCCTTTGTACTCTTGCCAAATGCACTCATTCCACTGGACTCAAGAAGTTGCCCAGTTCCATTTTAAGAGCACTTTCACATGGACATGCATTCCTCCTAGTACCAGAGATCCTAAGATCGCTCGCTCTTTCTACATGTAATTCAAAATGTGGCTCATCCTCATCCGCATTAACATGTGACACTGAACAGATAGGACGTTGTCCATGGCCAGCGTCTCGAATGAAACCCTGTTCCCTATTTAGTGCACTACTTTTGACCAGGGACCATAGGGCATGGGCCCTGGTCAAAAGTAGGGCACTATGTATGGGAATAGAGAGTGATTTGAGACGCAGGGCATGCTTCCACTATGGCAAAAGATATGGTTTCATACAGCATTCAGAGAGAGAATGTGTGTGTCTGTCTGTGGGACCAGGGTCCAGGAGATAAGTGTGTCTAGAACAAGAAGGATGGAGGGAGACTCTGCAAGTGCATGGTCAGTGGGAGTGAACCAGTAGAATCCCACTATCGGGACAGCCCCCTTCAGATGATTTATAGATGTTCAAACTAACTATCAACAACTGTTCAACTAACCCTAACTCTAGGTTCATGTTCATCCCCTGGCTCAACCCTAACCATAACCACAACCCTAACCATAACCATAACCCTAACCCTAATCCTAACCCTAACCCTAGGTTCATGTTCATCCCCTGGCTCAACCCTAACCATAACCACAACCCTAACCATAACCAGAACCCTAACCCTAACTCTAGGTTCATGTTCATCCCCTGGCTCAACCCTAACCATAACCATAACCCTAACCCTAACTCTAGGTTCATGTTCATCCCCTGGCTCAACCCTAACCATAACCACAACCCTAACCATAACAATAACCCTAACCCTAATCCTAACCCTAACCCTAGGTTCATGTTCATCCCCTGGCTCAACCCTAACCATAACCACAACCCTAACCATAACCATAACCCTAACCCTAATCCTAACCCTAACCCTAGGTTCATGTTCATCCCCTGGCTCAACCCTAACCATAACCCTAACTCTAGGTTCATGTTCATCCCCTGGCTCAACCCTAACCATAACCACAACCCTAACCATAACCAGAACCCTAACCCTAACTCTAGGTTCATGTTCATCCCCTGGCTCAACCCTAACCATAACCATAACCCTAACCCTAACTCTAGGTTCATGTTCATCCCCTGGCTCAACCCTAACCATAACCACAACCATAACCCTAACCCTAACTCTAGGTTCATGTTCATCCCCTGGCTCAACCCTAACCATAACCCTAACCCTAACTCTGGGTTCATGTTCATCCCCTGGCTCAACCCTAACCATAACCACAACCCTAACCCTAACTCTGGGTTCATGTTCATCCCCTGGCTCAACCCTAACCCTAACCATAACCCTAACTCTAGGTTCATGTTCATCCCCTGGCTCAACCCTAACCATAACCACAACCCTAACCATAACCACAACCCTAACTCTAGGTTCATGTTCATCCCCTGGCTCAACCCTAACCATAACCACAACCCTAACCATAACCCTAACCCTAACTCTAGGTTCATGTTCATCCCCTGGCTCAACCCTAACAATAACCATAACCCTAACCCTAACTCTAGGTTCATGTTCATCCCCTGGCTCAACCCTAACCATAACCACAACCCTAACCATAACCATAACCCTAACTCTAGGTTCATGTTCATCCCCTGGCTCAACCCTAACAATAACCATAACCCTAACCCTAACTCTAGGTTCATGTTCATCCCCTGGCTCAACCCTAACCATAACCACAACCATAACCCTAACCCTAACCCTAACTCTAGGTTCATGTTCATCCCCTGGCTCAACCCTAACCATAACCACAACCCTAACCATAACCCTAACCCTAACTCTAGGTTCATGTTCATCTCTTGGCTCAACCCTAACCATAACCATAACCCTAACCCTAACTCTAGGTTCATGTTCATCCCCTGGCTCAACCCTAACCATAACTCTAACCCTAACTCTGGGTTCATGTTCATCCCCTGGCTCAACCCTAACAATAACTATAACCCTAACCCTAACTCTAGGTTCATGTTCATCCCCTGGCTCAACCCTAACCATAACCACAACCCTAACCATAACCATAACCCTAACTCTAGGTTAATGTTCATCCCCTGGCTCAACCCTAACCATAACCACGACCCTAACCATAACCCTAACCCTAACTCTGGGTTCATGTTCATCCCCTGGCTCAACCCTAACCATAACCACAACCATAACCCTAACTCTAGGTTCATGTTCATCCCCTGGCTCAACCCTAACCATAACCCTAACCCTAGGTTCATGTTCATCCCCTGGCTCAACCCTAACCATAACCACAACCATAACCCTAACTCTAGGTTCATGTTCATCCCCTGGCTCAACCCTAACCATAACCCTAACTCTAGGTTCATGTTCATCCCCTGGCTTAACCTATAGATTTTAAATCTTCAGTTTAATTCCTAACCCTAACCTTGTGTCCCTACACCCCCATATCTAATCCGAATCCCTCACTCTCTATATCTATTTTAATATTTAGATTCTCATACCGAACTTTTCCTCCTAGACCACCGCTCTGACCTTGGCACTTGGCCTCTATTCTTAGTTTAGAATTTCTGGCTCTTAACCTAAGCCCTATTTTAATGTCTGATTCTGGTCTTCTTTTTAGAGCTTTTTTTAGTAATTTAAAATATCTCATACACAAGTCTTACCATTTATGCTAAAGGGGTTGCCTGTGCCAGTGCACATCAGATTCGTCAGTCATTTATTGAACCTAACCTTAGCTCTAACCCTACCCCTAACCATAACCTTAGCTCTAACCCTACCCCTAGCTCCAACCTTAGCTCTAACCCTACCTCTAGCTCTAACCATAACTATAGCTCTAACCCTAACGCTAGCTCTAACCCTAACGCTAGCTCTAACCATAACCATAGCTCTAACCCTAACGCTAGCTCTAACCCCAACCTAACCCTAGCTCTAACCCTACCCCTAGCTCTAACCCTAACGCTAGCTCTAACCATAACCATAGCTCTAACCCTAACGCTAGCTCTAACCCTAACGCTAGCTCTAACCATTACCATAGCTCTAACCCTAACGCTAGCTCTAACCCCAACCTAACCCTAGCTCTAACCCTACCCCTAGCTCTAACCCTAACGCTAGCTCTAACCATAACCATAGCTCTAACCATAACCCCAGCTCTAACCCTACCCCTAGCTCTAACCCTAACGCTAGCTCTAACCATAACCATAGCTCTAACCATAACCCCAGCTCTAACCCTAACGCTAGCTCTAACCATAACCATAGCTCTAACCCTAACTCTAGCTCTAACCCCAACCTAACCCTAGCTCTAACCCTACCCCTAGCCCATAACCCTAGCTCTAACCCTAGCTCTAACCCTAATCCTAGCTCTAACCCTACCCCTAGCTCTAACCTTAACCCTAGCTCTAACCCTAACCCTAGCTCTAACCCTAACCTTAGCTCTAACCCCAACCTAACCCTAGCTCTAACCCTACACATAACCATAACCCTATCTCTACCCCTAACTCTAGCTCTACCCCTAACCCTAGCTCTAATCTAACCCTAAATGATGTAGTGTGGAAAATTGACTGAAATGACTTGACAAAAGAAAGATAGAGGACTTATGTGCTTCCTCATGAGATTTATTTATTTCCATTACTATCAAGTAATGAACATGACAAAATGAGTTAACCCCACATTGCCTTCAAACAACACAATGCCAGATCATTTTAACATTGACAGTCCGACATCAAATTCAGACATCAGATCCAGACATCAGATTCAGACATCAGATTCAGACATCAGATTCAGACATCAGATTCAGACATCAAATTCAGACATCAAATTCAGACATCAGATTCAGACATCAGATTCAGACATCAAATTCAGACATCAGATTCAGACATCAAATTCAGACATCAAATTCAGACATCAGATTCAGACATCAGATTCAGACATCAGATTCAGACATCAGATTCAGACATCAAATTCAGACATCAGATTCAGACATCAGATTCAGACATCAGATTCAGACATCAGATTCAGACATCAGAATCAGACATCAGATTCAGACATCAGAATCAGACATCAAATTCAGACATCAGATTCAGACATCAGATTCAGCTCCAACTTTTCCCTCCCTTTAACACCTGTAGAGCTTGTTAACCCTCTGAACGTCGAGCTCAGACATCTCCAAGCTCTGTCCGATGGGCACAGTGGCGTCAGGAACAGGAGTGATCGTCTCCTTCCTATACACAGTGCTGAACGACCATCTATTATAATGCATGACGGAGGAGTAGTCATAGGGAATGTCCAGGTTGTTGGTGTCTTCTTTGTCGAAGTTGGGCTCCTCCCCACGTTCAACATACTCCCAGTTGATCCGGATGTACTTGTCGCGGTCACTCCTGTTCTGTTCGTGGTAGAAACCCAGAGCGTGGAGCAGCTCGTGCTGGATGGTACCGCGGTAAACACACCCTCCTTTTTCGAGGGATACGAGCTGCTTACCTCCGGTTTTTCCAACCCATGAAGAACAGCCGGATCTGCTTTCGATGCTAAGGTAGTCCCTCTGGTTGCTACGTTGGACGAAGCGCACGCAGGTCTTGGTGTGGAAGGTGTTCATGGCGTACTTGATCTTCCCCTGGGAATAAGAGTCAAAATCTGAGCTGAGCGTGTAAGGAACCTTGACGAGGTTCTCTGACTTCTTCCTCTCCCAGAGACATTTGTTGGACCACAAGCACCTGATGGCACTCCTGGTTCTGGGGACCATGACGTCTCCTTCCATCAGCATCTCTGTGGTGCCATTGTTGGTCTCCAGGATCCTGGTGGTGATGTCCACCAGATCATCTGGGTCTTCTGTGAAGACCATCTCATCAAGCTGGAGAGGGTGGGCCTGTGTGAGTCCTAGGAAGAGGAGGAAGAAGGAGAGAGAAAGAAGGTAGGCCATTTTTCTTAGCAGTCGGAGAGACTGTTTGGGTGTCCTCTTTCGCTGTGGCTGTGGGGGACAGCCCGGCCAGCCGGATGCCTGACGAAGACCCAGATGACACAGGACACAACATTCTCAGAAGCCTCAACTCGTGACCAATCCAGCCTTGAACTGGCTGAACCGGCTGGTCATCACTCTCTGTACCCAAAGTAGCAAATGTTTCACTGTTCCCATTGTTCAGTTGAAAGTTGTATCAGTTTCATATCAACCAACGTCTGTACTGATGCATGTATGGGTCATTCAGAATGACTACGTAATCTTCAGACAGAGTAGATAGCCGTGTCTATTCAAGTTGTTCAGGTAATGTAATGTACCAGAGCTGTAGGAGTTGTCCAGCTATGCTGCTACAGTCTTTATGATGCGCCACCACCAGATCAGACACACTCTCCCCACACATTCCTAAACCAGAAACTCTGATTGTAATTGCCCTACTCTGAGGCCACTGTAGCCTGGTTGAGGCATTAAGGTCTTAGTGACTAGAAACATGGTAAAGGACAGACAATACTGTATAGTCCACAAGTGGTAACAATTTCATTTCATTCAATAATCCGGTTTACGTTAATATGGCGTTTTAAAGGCCTAATACCCAATCATTCCAATCCTAGCTGTGCTGAAGACATTGTGCTGGATACACATATACTGTGTGTCTGGGGCTGGTGTTTGTAGGGTTATGGAAGAGTGGAGGGACAGGAATGCTGTTTTTGATTCTGTTAGACCCCATAGCAGCACTGCAGAGATCCTAAAATGGTTGAGGATTGTGAATGGTGTAAGTGGGTGGTGACGGAGTGGGTGAGTGCACAACAGATAGAGAACAGGCTGAGTATCTCTCTCTGTGTATATCTCCCTCGTTCCCTCTCCCTCCCTCGCTCCCTCGCTCTCTCTCTCTCCCTCTCCCTCTCCCTCGCTCCCTTGCTCTCTCTCTCTCCCTCTCCCTCTCTCTCTCGCCCTCGCCCTTTCTCTCCCTCTCTCCTTCCCCCTCTCCTTCTCCCTCTCTCCCCCTCCCCATATCCCTCTCTCTCTCTCTCTCTCCCTCCCCATATCTTTCTCTCTCCCTCTCTCTCTCTCTCTCTCCCTCCCCATATCTCTCTCTCCCTCCCCATATCTCTCTCTCTCTCTCTCTCTCTCTCTCTCTCTCTCCCTCTCTCTCTCTCTCTCTCTCTCACATACTGTAATTCATCCTCCAGTATTTATCTACATGTGTGTGCCCCACACCGGTACGCTCCCTCCTCCTTCCTACACCACATCATCAGACATAACCACAGTTCCTAGTCTTCATTCATCCCGCCTGAGGTGAGAGGGCGAGGAGAACTGGGTCTGATGTATGTCCATGGGCCTGACATACAGACACTGTCTCCATACGTTCTGCTTCACACTGATTAGGCTACACAGTGTGAGGGACGACCTTGGATCAACTGCACTTCGAGGATAAAGATCTGTATATGGCTGAAAGCTACACACTCCTCTATGGTGAACCATCACTCTACTCTACTCACCCTCCCTAATGGTACGTTCACATATAGAAATGACTAGTAGTCTAAGGATTAAAAGCCACCCGTGTTAAGTTTGTTTAAATTATTCTACCTTATCAACAAGTGCAAAGCTTCTATTTATTTTTCCTTTGATTTTCGTACTCCTTAGTAACCTGATTAATATGTCTTCATTGCACCGCTGTCATGTTCAAGCTTAGTTAAACGACTGTGGGTTGACTCTACTCTTGTGGTATGGCAGATAGCACCCCTCTTATCACATACAGAGATTCATATAACATTCATGGGAGTTAGATGATCAAGACAGACTATGGTCTCTAATGCCACCATATTCCCTAGATACAGATGTAGGATCTTAATGTGAGCCCGTTTGCTACACCAGGAAGAGAATCGAAAAGTGAATTATTATGTGGATTATAATTCATGGACATGTTTGTAGGGGTTGATACATTTTCAGAAGGGAAAATTAAGTCTGAAATTTTAACGTGGAAATTACCATCCTTGAATACACTGCTAGTTTGTATTTCCTGCCGTGCAGGAAGATTCCTGTAACAACAGGAGGATCGAATTAAGATACAGCATCTGTAGAGCGATACTTTTGACTAGCCCTCCCCCTATGTAGTGCACTACTTTTGTCAAGTAATCCACTTTGTAGGGAATAGGGTGCCATTTTGGGATGCACAGTATGTTCATATCTAGGGTGTGTAGATGAAACTAGAGATGCCACTGTAATGTAATGGATGAGATTTACACTACAGTGCAATGCTGAGAACACACAAATGGAATGAGGAGGAGAGAGAGGAGGAGAGGGGGAGAGGAGAGGAGAGGAGGAGAGGAGAAGAGTGGAAGAGGAGGGGGAAAGGAGAGGAGAAGAGGAGGAGAGGGTTAGGGGCATATTAACCAACTATCTTTCATTCGGGGTGAAAACTGACCTAAGATCAGTGTTTAGTGGCAGCTTTATTGCACTGCACTTCTGTCAGACGTTGAATAAAATACTTGCATGATACCATAACCAGTAAATAAGCACTAACCCTTGTATAGTACAACATGGACAGAAGAAGTCTATTTAGACCTGCTAATTACACCTGGATGTAAACTGAACGGGCAAGTTTTCAGTAGGCATGGTGTTGTGTACTCTGATCAACATGGATTATTACGGGATCATCACCTAGTTGGAACTGTGGGGTTAGACTGTGAGAAACTCCCATTGGGTGTTTGTACAGGACAGGTAGGATGGACACCAAGCCATAATCCTAATCCAGACACATCTATGAAGGTTCTGTATAAAATACATGGTCTCTCTGGACTCCAGCATCCAGACACAGCCAAGAAGTCTGTCAGATGTTGAATAAAATACTAAAACGTAAGTATTCCAGTCTAGGGAGTCTCCACTACTGCATCCAAAGACCCTTCCCTCCAAAGAGTCTCCTCTCCACTGCCAAGAAAGTCGAGCTACTTTAGTTCTCTCGCCTTAGTTCTTCCTAGGCCTCTCCGTGGGGATGACGAGGATGGGATGATCCTTAGTTCTTCCTAGGTCTCTCCGTGGGGATAACGAGGATGGGATGATCCTTAGTTCTTCCTAGGCCTCTCCGTGGGGATGACGAGGATGGGATGATCCTTAGTTCTTCCTAGGCCTCTCCGTGGGGATGACGAGGATGGGATGATCCTTAGTTCTTCCTAGGCCTCTCCGTGGGGATGACGAGGATGGGATGATCCTTAGTTCTTTCTAGGCCTCTCCGTGGGATGACGAGGATGGGATGATCCTTAGTTTTTCCTAGGCCTCTCTGTGGGGATGACGAGGATGGGATGATCCTTAGTTCTTCCTAGGCCTCTCCTTGGGGATGACGAGGATGGAATGATCCTTAGTTCTTCCTAGGCCTCTCCGTGGGGATGACGAGGATGGGATGATCTTCACAGAAGACACAATGATCAAATTAAGACCACAAATCTGTACAAGTGTTAAAGGAATGGGAGGCATGAGTGAAAGGACGTTGGATTTAGAGGTGGTCTTTATTTGAAACCATAAGGTTTTAGTTCCAGGTCCAAAGTGTCTAATTATTTTATCATAATGTCAATTCATTGTAATAGCATGGATGTAAAAACCTCTAGCACCCCAAAGTCAACTCTGAACCTGGAAGTCAGTTCCTCTGAGTTTTCTCATTCTTCCTGTCTGATCAGGGACTGATTCAGACCTGGGACACCAGGTGGGTGCAAGTCATTATCAGGTAGAACAGAGAAGTAGCAGGCTCCGGACCTCGTAGGGTAAGAGTTCAACACCCCTGCTGTAGAGTTTCCCAAATCATTATCAGGTAGAACAGAGAAGTAGCAGGCTCTGGACCTCGTAGGGTAAGAGTTCAACACCCCTGCTGTAGAGTTTCCCAAATCATTATCAGGTAGAACAGAGAAGTAGCAGGCTCTGGATCTCGTAGGGTAAGAGTTCAACACCCCTGCTGTAGAGTTTCCCAAATCATTATCAGGTAGAACAGAGAAGTAGCAGGCTCCGGACCTCGTAGGGTAAGAGTTCAACACCCCTGCTGTAGAGTTTCCCATGTCATTATCAGGTAGAACAGAGAAGTAGCAGGCTCCGGATCTCGTAGGGTAAGAGTTCAACACCCCTGCTGTAGAGTTTCCCAAATCATTATCAGGTAGAACAGAGAAGTAGCAGGCTCCAGACCTCGTAGGGTAAGAGTTCAACACCCCTGCTGTAGAGGTTCCCAAATCATAATCAATATTGGATCTTGTAGGGACTGTGTATTAGCAAGCCTCCCTCAGCCTGTCAGAGATATGAGTATTAATGCACATCTGATGGGTTTTGTTCAAGTAACAGGGTTGACTAGGGGGGGTAGTGTGTGTGTGTGTGTGTGTGGGGGAGAGTTCATCTTCATGACAGAGTGTGTGTTTGGTACAAAGCACAGACTGTGGTGCTCTGTCTGATGACTGCACACACAGACATAGATCAGGGTATTTGTGTGGGCTGTCCAGGCTCCCACATGCCAGCTCTACACTCTCTGTCTGTATCCCAAATCCCACTACTTTTGACCAGGGTCCATACTGTATGTCTCTGGTCAAACGTAGTGCACTACGTAGGGAATAGGTGGTCATTTGGGATGCAACCTGTCTCTTACACACACACACTCTTGTCTGGAAGAGGGGATCACCTCAGAGGAGTGAAATCACAGGGAGAGATAAACTGACTTGACTGAATTTGCCCTGAAATGTTCACCTTGAAAACAGGAGGCAGAGAGAGAGAGAGCTGTGTCAGAACAGTTTTTTTTTATAAGACTCCATGAGCAGAAAATGAACATTTTGTTGAGATATATTATATTGACTTAAATTCAGTTAGATTTATATTTAGATTTTAGTCATTTAGCAACTTTTACCAGAGTAACTTACAATACATCTTAATGTAGTAAGGTTGTTTTAAAGGTGTAGTTGAACTAAAATTACCACATTTTCCCACTAGACTATAAAGTGATTGTTCCCTTGTGACAACCCCCTTAGAGAGTACTGGGTGGTCTATGTTCTCTTGTGGTAGTGAGGGAAGCTTTTTTTTATTGTTAAGTAGCACACTGTGACGAGGGGCAAACCGCTCACACACACACACACTGTGACGAGGGGCAAACCGCTCACACACACACACACTGTGACGAGGGGCAAACCGCTCACACACACACACTGTGACGAGGGGCAAACCGCTCGCACACATACACACTGTGACGAGGGGCAAACCACTCACACACACACTGTGGCGAGGGGCAAACCGCTCACACACACACACACACACTGTGACGAGGGGCAAACCGCTGACAAACACACACTGTGACGAGGGGCAAACCGCTCTCACACACACACACTGTGACGAGGGGAAAACTGCTCACACACACACACACACACACACACACACACACACACACACACACTGTGACGAGGGGCAAACCGCTGACACACACACCCTGTGACGAGGGCCAAACTGCTCACGCTCACACACACACACACACACACACACACACACACACACACACACACACACACACACACACACACACACACACACACACTGTGACGAGGGACAAACCGCTCACACACACACTGTAACGAGGGGCAAACCGCTCACACACACACACACTGTGACGAGGGGCAAACCGCTGACACACACACACACACTGTGATGAGGGGCAAACCGCTGACACACACACCCTGTGACGAGGGCCAAACTACACACGCACACACACACACACACACACACACACACACACACACACACACACACACACACACACACACACACACACACACACACACACACACACACACATGGATAACATTTGGGCTGTGTCATGGCACATAGGCTATGAAGTGTTTGCTGTCATTATGATGTCCACTAAGAGGACAACTTTGCATCACAACAGATGCCAAGACTGTTGACTTATGCTTTAATGTATCTAGCCTATCTAAATACGTTGATTCAAGAATGATAGAAATGTATTTCTTGTCATGAATCAAGATCCCTACAGTCCTCTGCCAGATAGCCAGCTTGCATCCATCTCAATCCCAAGCAAGCCTAGCAACAAGCAACAAGCCTAGCAACAAGCAACAAGCCTAGCAACAAGCCCTAACAGCAAAAGGACCCAGTCACACAAGGAACAGTCCTAAACACAGCAACAAGCCTAGCAACAAGCCCTAACAGCAAAAGGACCCAGTCACACAAGGAACAGTCCTAAACACAGCAACAAGCCTAGCAACAAGCCCTAACAGCAAAAGGACCCAGTCACACAAGGAACAGTCCTAAACACAGCAACAAGCCCTAACAGCAAAAGGACCCAGTCACACAAGGAACAGTCCTAAACACAGCAACAAGCCTAGCAACAAGCCCTAACAGCAAAAGGACCCAGTCACACAAGGAACAGTCCTAAACACAGCAACAAGTGTTTTCTTCTTTTAGTTCCCACCGTGTCTCCATGGTCCACTTCCAGACAAACTGTATTTGCTACCACCAGCCAGAATAGCAGGCCTGGCTATCCTCAGAGGGTCAAGGAGGGCTTGGTACCCAGCCAACAGTGCACTGAGCTGGCCGGGAAGGAAGGAGCATTGGGGGATGCTTGGATGATCTATGATCCATGCCCCCGTGGTTGTATTGAGTCATGGCAGACAGACAGGCAGACAGACAGACAAGTTATGGCATTTTAGTATATAGCTTTCTGGTGGGATAGATAGGTAGAGATTGATAGATAGGTAGAGATTGATAGATGGGTAGAGATTGATAGATAGGTAGAGATTGATAGATAGGTAGAGATTGATAGATAGGTAGAGATTGATAGATAGGTAGAGATTGATAGATAGGTAGAGATTGATAGATGGGTAGAGATTGATAGATGGGTAGAGATTGATAGATGGGTAGAGATTGATAGATGGGTAGAGATTGATAGATTGGTAGAGATTGATAGATAGGTAGAGATTGATAGATAGGTAGAGATTGATAGATGGGTAGAGATTGATAGATGGGTAGAGATTGATAGATTGGTAGAGATTGATAGATAGGTAGAGATTGATAGATGGGTAGAGATTGATAGATAGGTAGAGATTGATAGATAGGTAGAGATTGATAGGATAATTTCATCTTTGTTGGGTTTCCTAAAGCGTTATCTATAGGACAAGTATTGGTCCAAATGTATGCTTCTCTCTAGACAGAATAGCTTTGGCAGAAAAGCAGTAATTGTTTTTGGAAGACCGACACACACGCACACTTGATATTTGTTTGGTAGAACGATTCACCACTAAATAAGAAGCATATATTTCTGATTCATGTACGATCTTTGCTCACACTGATATCTCCTACACATCTGGCACAAATTACAACCTCTCTGTGGGGTTACGAGGATCTTCACTTGTCCATCAGCGTCTGCTTTAGCTGTGTGGAGGATGAGGTCAGGGATGTAGTGAAGCCATGGATTGCAACAGGTATTCTAGGAATCCATTAAATGATGTGTTTCTATATTATGGGATCACAGAGGGCTACATTGTTTATGAAAACAGGGATTTTCGTAAAGAGTAATTATGTTTAATATAACGTTAAAGCTTAGCTGGATATGCAATCCGGTGCATGGCTACAAAGCTCTTGTTGGCATCCGAACGGTATGTATAGGTCAGACAGGATCGTGGAGGCAGTGTATTAACAGAGTTTATGGGTCATGCACCATGTACAATCCCCCTCTGATATATGATACAGTCATACTGGGACGTGTGTGTGTGTGTGTGTGTATGTGTGTGTGTGTGTGTGTGTGTGTGTGTGTGCGTGCGTGTGTGTGTGTGTGTGTGTGTGTGTGTGTGTGTGTGTGTGTGTGTGTGTGTGTGTGTGTGTGTGTGTGTGTGTGTGTGTGTGTGCGTGCGTGCGTGCGTGCGTGCGTGTGTGTGCGTGCGTGTTACACTGGGACCTGTTATACATGACATATGACCATGTGCCATGTGTATGGATTCAGTAGGATGGAACGGCGATGACAGCAGGCATCATTAAATCATTCACATAAAATGTGTCCTGACTGCCTGGGTTTTCAGTGGTCCTTGGTGGCTCCCGTTCTGCTATGGGTGAGATTAGTGTGATGGGAGGGGTTTAACAGGTCATGTCCGCTGGTCTCATTGGCTTCTATTTGTAAATGGTCATAGAAATAAAAGGAAATGTGTTGGCAACATACAGAAACAGTACAATATGTTTAGAAGATTTGATCTTTAAAATGTTCTGCTGTAGGTCCACTAAGGCTATGCTCACCAGACAGTCAGCGTGCCACATCATAATACATCATGTATATACAGTATAACAGAATATATTGGCACCTATTCATCCAAAGTAGGCAGATGCTGCATGAAGTGTGTGATGATGTGTACCAGGATGAAGAGGGATTCTAGAACCAACAGATGACTGGATAAACAACATTTATCAGTTCTGTACCGACACGAAAAAGAGTAGTGAGTACTCAGGCAGTGCCCTATGGTTAAGAAGTATCCTGGGTATTAGAACTCAGGCAGTGCCCTATGGTTAAGAAGTATCCTGGGTATTAGTACTCAGGCAGTGCCCTATGGTTAAGAAGTATCCTGGGTATTAGTACTCAGGCAGTGCCCTATGGTTAAGAAGTATCCTGGGTATTAGAACTCAGGCAGTGCCCTATGGTTAAGAAGTATCCTGGGTATTAGAACTCAGGCAGTGCCCTATTGTTAAGAAGTATCCTGGGTATTAGAACTCAGGCAGTGCCCTATGGTTAAGAAGTATCCTGGGTATTAGAACTCAGGCAGTGCCCTATGGTAGTATCCTGGGTATTAGTACTCAGGCAGTGCCCTATGGTTAAGAAGTATCCTGGGTATTAGAACTCAGGCAGTGCCCTATTGTTAAGAAGTATCCTGGGTATGAGTACTCAGGCAGTGCCCTATTGTTAAGACGTATCCTGGGTATGAGTACTCAGGCAGTGCCCTATTGTTAAGAAGTATCCTGGGTATTAGAACTCAGGCAGTGCCCTATGGTTAAGAAGTATCCTGGGTATGAGTACTCAGGCAGTGCCCTATTGTTAAGAAGTATCCTGGGTATTAGAATCAGGCAGTGCCCTATGGTAGTATCCTGGGTATTAGTACTCAGGCAGTGCCCTATGGTTAAGAAGTATCCTGGGTATTAGAACTCAGGCAGTGCCCTATGGTTAAGAAGTATCCTGGGTATTAGAACTCAGGCAGTGCCCTATGGTTAAGAAGTATCCTGGGTATTAGAAATGGCACGTGCAATAAATCAATAGTCAGGCCTTGCCATTGAACCGCATCAGAACAAATGTACCGCGTCAGAACACTAATTCCCTACCAGCTTTTCAGTAAACATAGACTGAAGGGTGAGAGGGGGAGGTGAGGTGAGGGCATGGGGTGCGGAGGGGGTAGGAGGAAGGGTGTGCTCAATGGGGAGGGGAGGGTGAGAGGGGGAGGTGGGGCGAGGGCATGGGGTGCGGAGGGGGTAGGAGGAAGGGTGTGCTCAATGGGGAGGGGAGGGTGAGGAGGAGTGAGGCAGACAGGTGAGGGGTAAGGGAGGGGAATTCATTCATTAATGACGACATTAAACAGTCTACCACGCCAACACTGGAACTATCTGGCACTGTCTCTGACAGAAACTCTGCTTATTTACTCTACAAAGTACATCAAGAGGAATAAGGTTTACACAAATAATTACCCCAGACACTTTCCCTCCTCATAAGATATAATTCCTGCACCACTTGCCCAAATAAACTGCATTAAGAGCAACCACATGTAGTCACTTCACTATGGTGTGAGGGGAAAGCTTGACGTAGACCAGGTCACAAAATGGCAGCTCATAGCATATGACTGAGCGATGGTGCATTAAGTGGCGTTCGTGCTTGTAAGACATGTTAGCACATTAAAATATGTTAATATTTGACCCCAATTGTAAATGGAGTTAGAAAAGACTCTCCTTCCCACGGTGGTTCTTGTAAGGAGCATGGTTTATGAATACCGACTGCTTCTCAAATAAACCTTTCCATCCAGTGCCACACACATACCCTCAGATCAAAACAGCTAGACTCCAGTATAGGCTACGCTAGAATACAATATCAAATGGAGAAAGTAGGTAAATAAACACATTTAAGAGGCCAGTGTCATGCTTCATTTCCTTATCAGTCAATCTGCCTCCATATTGCTGTTTTTGCTTATGATATACCCTTAAGAGCTGTAACATATACAGTGTAGTGTGTTGTGTTATTACTGTAATATATACAGTATAGTGCGTTGTGTTATTACTGTAACATATACAGTGTAGTGTGTTGTGTTATTACTGTAACATATACAGTATAGTGTGTTGTGTTATTACTGTAACATATACAGTATAGTGTGTTGTGTTATTACTGTAACATATACAGGATAGTGTGTTGTGTTATTACTGTAACATATACAGTATAGTGTGTTGTGTTATTACTGTAACATATACAATATAGTGTGTTGTGTTATTACTGTAACATATACAGTATAGTGTGTTGTGTTATTACTGTAACATATACAGTATAGTGTGTTGTGTTATTACTGTAATATATACAGTACAATGTGTTGTGTTATTACTGTAACATATACAGTATAGTGTGTTATGTTATTACTGTAATATATACAGTATATTGTGTTGTGTTATTACTGTAACATATACAGTATAGTGTGTTATGTTATTACTGTAACATATACAGTATAGTGTGTTGTGTTATTACTGTAACATATACAGTATAGTGTGTTGTGTTATTATTGTAACATATACAGTATAGTGTGTTATGTTATTACTGTAATATATACAGGTTATAACTGTCACTCAACTCAGCAGCATGTCCTCCATGTAGACATAATGTGCTTTACAACTGGCTTGAGGAACAACTTTCCCCAAACAGCAGATCTAGGATAACATGACCTGTTCCTCAACCCTATCCATAACTAAGGTGGAAAAGAAACATCTAATCCTGGACCAGCATTTAGGGTACAACTTCTAACAACTTCTAACTCCTACAGTGGTTTCATGACAGAAACCCATGTCAATACTCACCTCTAGTGGATTATAAAGTCAAATCTATCCCTCTTTCAAATTCCAAATGGTCCTACAATAAGATATCACAGCCAAGGAGGATATAGGAAATTATTATTATTGTTTTGACATTCAGATAATTTAATTTCCGTTATTGAATATTTACCATGTCATTATTCTGTTTGTGTTTCAGGCAAATTCACCAATCACACTCAGCACTTATCTAGTGGGCTATGGTTTACAGTAGCCAGTTTGGTTGCTGTCCAACTGGTCTCGGTCAGGACAGTCAAATAAGCAGCAGTGAGAGTTCACAAGGAAACTATTTCTCCCACGTTCCATTGGCTCATTGCGGAGAGAGGAGCAAGGCACTGATTTCCCATGAGGTGAACAGATCCCCCCTATGTCTAGAGAACTGTCCCTCTACACACCCAAGTCCAGTGGGTTCTTTCTCTCTCTCCTCTTCCATCTCTCTCTCTGTGTATCTCTATCCTTCTCCTCTCTTCTCCCTCCTATTTCTGTCTGTATAACTCTTTCTCTCAACCTTTCTCCCTCTCTCTCCTTCCTTCTATCCAGTGGGGTAAAGTCCTTAAGTAAAACTAATTTAAAGTACTACTTAAGTAGTTTTTTGGGGAATCTGTACTTTACTTTACTATTTATATTTTTGCACACTTTTACATTCCTAAAGAACATAATATACTTTTTACTCCATACATTTTCCCTGACACCCAATTCACACACTTATCAAGAGAACATCCCTGGTCATCCCTACTGTCTCTTATCTGGCGGACTCACTCAACACACACACTTATCAAGAGAACATCCCTGGTCATCCCTACTGTCTCTTACCTGGCGGACTCACTCAACACACACACTTATCAAGAGAACATCCCTGGTCATCCCTACTGTCTCTTATCTGGCGGACTCACTCAACACACACACTTATCAAGAGAACATCCCTGGTCATCCCTACTGTCTCTTACCTGGCTGGCTCACTCAACACAAATGCTTTAATTGTAAATTATGTCTGAGTGTTGGAGTGTGCCCCTGGCTATCCATCAATAAAAACATTACAAAATAAATGGTGCCGTCTGGTTTGCTTAATATAAGGAATTTGAAATGGTTTATACTTTTACTTTTGGTACTTAAGTACATTTTAGCAATTCCATTCACCTGAGTATATTTAAAACCAAATACTTCTAGACTTTTACTTGTATTTTACTGGGTGACTTTCACTTATACTTGAATCATTTTCTATTAAGGTACAGTATGTTTACTTTTTCTCAAGTATGACAATTTAGTACTTTCTCCACCATTGCTTCCACCCCCCCATGGCTTTAACTAGGATCGTAGCCAGATTCACCACAATAAACTTGTTGGTGGGATGATATGACCATGAAGACAGCCTCAGGAGAACAAGACGAAAAAGTGGAAAGATGTTTACTGAACTTCTACTGGGACAATCTATTAATACACGTCTGGCACGGCATTGAGCGGCCGGGGGACTGTGACATTGTCAAGAATGTCCAAAACAGTACTGAAGATGAGCATGGAAAATATACGATATCAACAACTAGGATGGGATTATTCTAGAAGTATCAGGGGAGATTGAGATGTTTTCCTATTCACATATATGGATATTGGACAGTAGGCCTTATGTAGATTTGATACATCCACAAGGGCCCAATGATGACCTATGAACTATAGACACACATATACTGGAAAGTGAGGAACCCCAAATAAAATGGTCATAGATCGATGGGAGATGGCATGGTTGAAAGACTCGTTTTTTTTAATGAATACCGAGAATCCTAATAATGACCTCTATATCCAGGTTGTAGCCATGGTTTCCCAATATGGGCTACGCACAGAGAGCAGACAGAGACAAAGAGAGCATTGTATTCCTCTACCAACTCGTCATGCTTCATTTCACACTGGAACGCTACTGCAGATAGCCAGGCTATTACGCAATGTGTTCCAATACAATACAGTGTGTGCTCCCCAAATGGGACCCTATTCCCTATAAAGTGCATTACTTTTGACAAGGGCTCTGGTCAAAAGTAGTGCACTAGTTAGGGATAGGGGCCATTTGGGACACAGACAGTATGTTCCTTGTTTGACAGGATGTGATGAAAAGAAGCTGATACGTGATGTATTGAACACGATGGACTTTTTTCTTATAGAGGCCATATTACAACATATTGTTATTATTGGGGTCGTTAGCTGAAGCTCAACTAGCTGTGAAACCAATTATAGTGTCAGAACATGAACACAACATATCTTGTCTGTACTAAAGTGGGTGGCGGTGTTGAGGGAAAAGTTGGTGGTGTTCAACCCAAGAGGCCTAAAGTACTGTAGCTCCCTGTTAATGTAGTGGGGCACCACTCAGAACCTGCCATGAGTATTCAGACTGTTACCCACCCACCCTCCACCACTATCCCCCTCTCCCTCTCTCTCACTGTCCCTCAGAGATGGAGAGAATACTCCCTCTCACTGTCCCTCAGAGATGGAGAGAATACTCCCTCTCACTGTCCCTCAGAGATGGAGAGAATACTCCCTCTCCCTCTCTCTCATTATCCCTCAGAGATGGAGAGAATACTCCCTCTCCCTCTCTCTCACTGTCCCTCAGAGATGGAGAGAATACTCCCTCTCCCTCTCTCTCACTGTCCCTCAGAGATGGAGAGAATACTCCCTCTCCCTCTCTCTCACTGTCCCTCAGAGATGGAGAGAATACTCCCTCTCCCTCTCTCTCACTGTCCTTCAGAGATGGAGAGAATTCTCCCTCTCCCTCTCTCTCACTGTCCTTCAGAGATGGAGAGAATACTCCCTCTCTCTCACTGTCCCTCAGGGATGGAGAGAATACTAATAACATGCAAACGAGGGGTGTATGGAGAGATGGGAGGGGGAAGAGGGGTACAACAACTAAAAAGGGTGCAGAACAAAGGCTGGGGGGCGCTAAAAGAGGGGCGCCAAGTTTCCACGACAACAGAACAGAGCCAAGAATAGTTTGGGGGAGTCACATGGTGTTGAGGGCTTTTAAATCAGCGAGTAGAGCTTGAAGCCTGGGATCAGTCCATGTGGTGGATGCCAATGGCAACAATATGAGTGGGATTGGGACCCACAACCACAGTAGTGTGACGGTGATGGCGTTTGATATGAACAGGACTGCGGCTCTCACCACGGTCGACCAGGATATGAACGCAGCAGTACATGGTAGGTAAGGTCAACTATAGGGCTGCTTTTTGGTACCTATAAACATATTGTAAGAAGGCTCACTGTTGAATCTAGCCTCCTCATTTGTAAGTTGAATTGGGAGTGTTGTTAGTTGAGTGGGTCTTGAATAAGTTTCAGTGTTTGACTTGAAATGAAGGTGAACCTTAGTCTTCACTTGTTTTCCCCTCTTCTTAGAATATGGTCACCGTAGTCACTTGTTCCTATCCTTCTTCTTCCAGAGCTCAACGTGTTCAACATCATCCTAATGTCTCTAGCCTTGTGTGTTCTCACCATCACTGGCCTGTTCTGCAGCATATCCTGTCACAACCGCAGACGGTAAGACTTGATGTACTACAATACCCATAATGCTTTGTACTACATATGAATATTTGCAAAGATTGTATATTATATTGACAAGATATTGGATATGTCCTCAAATAAGGAAGGCAGGCCGGAGGAGGTGAGATCAGGTGGAACCATTCTAGCCAATGAGAGGGCAGATAATCGCGTAAACAGGCCATAGAGTTAGATAGAGCACTCATCTTTGTATCTGGGGCATAATAGCATCTGTTAGAGAGCATTGGCAGCGCCATTGAGGCTAACTCTATTTAAAAGTCTTCATCATTGATTGATTGTTCCTAACTCATAGGAATCCCCACTCAGTTGACTACTTTAAAATGGTGGAGGCCCTCAATGGCAAGGCCCATTCTAAAACAGGTTATATCCATGATGAGAGTTCTATCTCTATGACAAAAGGCACATCTCCGATATAAAGTCGGTTTTGCAGAAATTGGACAAGTTGCAGAAATTCCACGTGTCCACTTACAGTGGGGCAAAAAATTATTTAGTCAGCCACCAATTGTGCAAGTTCTCCCACTTAAAAAGATGAGAGGCCTGTAATTTTTTATCATAGGTACACTTCAACTATGACAGACAAAATGAGAAAAAAAATCCAGAAAATCACATTGTAGGATTTTTAATGAATTTATTTGCAAATTATGGTGGAAAATAAGTATTTGGTCACCTACAAACAAGCAAGATTTCTGGCTCTCACAGACCGGCTCCCCTGTCCTCCACTCGTTACCTGTATTAATGGCACCTGTTTGAACTTGTTATCAGTATAAAAGACACCTGTCCACAACCTCAAACAGTCACACTCCAAACTCCACTATGGGCAAGACCAAAGAGCTGTCAAAGGACACCAGAAACAAAATTGTAGACCTGCACCAGGCTGGGAAGACTGAATCTGCAATAGGTAAGCGGCTTGGTTTGAAGAAATCAACTGTGGGAGCAATTATTAGGAAATGGAAGACATACAAGACCACTGATAATCTCCCTCGATCTGGGGCTCCACGCAAGATCTCACGCCGTGGGGTCAAAATGATCACAAAAACGGTGAGCAAAAATCCCAGAACCACACGGGGGGACCTAGTGAATGACCTGCAGAGAGCTGGGCCCAAAGTATCAAAGCCTACCATCAGCAAGGGCATTGAAGATTAAATGTGGCTGGGTCTTTCAGCATGACAATGATCCCAAACACACCGCCCGGGCAACGAAGGAGTGGCTTCGTAAGAAGCATTTCAAGGTCCTGGAGTGGCCTAGCCAGACTCAAGATCTCAACCCCATGGGAAATCATTGGAGGGAGTTGAAAGTCCGTGTTGCCCAGCAACAGCCCCAAAACATCACTGCTCTAGAGGAGATCTGCATGGAGGAATGGGCCACAATACCAGCAACAGTGTGTGAAAACCTTGTGAAGACTTACAGAAAACGTTTGCCAACAAAGGGTATATAACAAAGTATTGAGATAAACTTTTGTCATTGACCAAATACTTATTTTCCACCATAATTTGCAAATAAATTCATAAAAAATCCTACAATGTGATTTTCTGGATTTTTTTTCTCTCATTTTGTCAGTCATAGTTGAAGTGTACCTATGATGAAAATTACAGGCCTCTCGTCTTTTTAAGTGGGAGAACTTGCATAATTGGTGGCTTACTAAATACTTTTTTCCCCCACTGTATATCAGTGCATTCGTAACAAACATTACGAAACGTCAATTCGATCAAATAAGCCTCAAATAGCAAATTAGCAATTACATTTTTTTATTGACAAATTCAACACTCTCGTTGACCTCCATAAAAAAAATATTCTTGTAAATAAATTATTTTCGTGGACAGATTTTGGGTGGAGTAAAACCTCTCGCTTTGCATCTCCTGTCACAGTCACAGGAGGTAAGTCTTGTTGTACTACAGTACCCATAATTCCCTGTACTTCATATATATCTAAAGAGGCTCTACAGCATCTCCTGTCATGGTCGCAGGAGGTCATCTGTCTCTGGGTCATGTTTATATCTCTGGCTTACAATTACCTCTCTGAGTCATGTTGGCATCCTCAGCTAAAGTCATCTTAGTAATGACTCTCACTCATTAGCCTACATTGGAGCAAACAAAATATTTGGTAATGGAATATGATGTTTAAATTACATTGAACCTTTGTTGAAGGTGGTTTTGGTGACAAACCTAGACGTGTAGCCCAGAGGAGGCTGGTGGAAGGAGCTATAGGAGGCCAGCTCAATGTAGAGGCTGGAATGGAATTAATGGAACGGAGTCAAACATGTCATTTCCATGCTTGATGCGTTTAATACCTTTCCATTTATTCCATTCCAGCCATTACATTACAATGAGCCCGGCTTCCTCTGGCGTAGCCTTTTCCTCACTGTACGACTCCACATTTAACACAGTAGAACAGTGACACTCCATGGACATATGATGAAACTGAATGGTCTTTTTACCATGTTGGTTTACCATGTTGGTTTACCATGTTGGTTTACCATGTTGGTTTACCATGTTGGTTTACCATGTTGGTTTACCATGTTGGTGTGCACACAAAATAATGATGGATAATGATTTTAATGCATTGGTTTAAAATGACAAGAAAGAACACATAGAATGTCCCACAGTTCCCTGAAAGCGCATTATATCTTTTCCCGCCTCCAGGCTGTTGAAGAGGGCCCAAATGTATGAGAGTGCTGTGCTCCGTGACGTACCAGTCAACCCGGTGGACATCGGAGCTATCAAGAGATCCGCCAGTTTCAGAAACCCTCTCTCATTCTTCAGAAAGCAGGAAGCATCTAAGGACAACTCCAGAATCTACTACATCTACAGTAACCCTCTACCCATAGGGCTGGAGGAAGAGGACAATATGCAGAATATCACCCCTGGTGGATCGAAGGAGCAAGAAGAGCTAACCTTTCAGGACTACGCCAATGATCCCAATAGTGGTATCATCCTGGACCCGCCCAACTTCTACATGCAGCTCTAGAGCAAGGTGGCATGTTCCACTTCATGGGAGGGGTGTTTGATTTTTTTGTCCTATTCAAGTTTGTATTTTGGGAAAAACATTGTCTAAAGTGGATGAACTTTGATGAAGTTATTTGGAAGTTGTGAACGATCCTTTTTTCCACACTTGGATATTTATTGAATCGCCATAAAACAGTTCAGACATGGATGGTGTGCTTTAGAAAAGAAGCATAGCGTGAAATACACAGAGACCAGAACCATAGATAGTAATTTCTCAGAGAAAATATCAAAAGAAAAGGTTATCATCACTGCTGAGATGAGCAATCAATTGATCGATCAATTGTACTCCTGGGCAATACAATTGAATTAAATAAGAGTCAGTCACAGAATAGCCTTCAGGCGATTGGCTGGGTTTCCCTGATCAGCCAATCCATGGCCTCCTTGCGGCCCTGCCTCTCCAGCTCTGCTCCAATCGTCTCCCGGCACTGCCTGTGGTACTCGTTCACCCAATCACGCTGCAGGAAGAGAAGAGAGAGTGTCACACACAGAGTGATAACATACAAAATGGCAGAACTATTACTAATCGATTTCCCAGGTTTCAAAGGGCACCTGTGGATATTTCCTGAAGACCTCCTTATACATGATCTTTGTCTCCTATGGCAAAGCTGATTTGAAACTGTGGATATTTCCTGAAGACCTCCTTATACATGATCTTTGTCTCCAATGGCAAAGCTGATTTGAAACTGTGGATATTTCCTGAAGACCTCCTTATACATGATCTTTGTCTCCTATGGCAAAGCTGATTTGAAACTGTGGATATTTCCTGAAGACCTCCTTATACATGATCTTTGTCTCCAATGGCAAAGCTGATTTGAAACTGAAAGATTCCACCAAACAATACAGTATTTCTACACAAGTTTCAAGGGCTGTTTAAATTTTAGAGCTGTATAATGATGACTTTTTAAAATTAGAAATAAATGAGTCCTTTATTTTAGTATAAATAACTGATTGCTTTATTTTAGTATAAATACATTTGTGCTTTATTTTAGTATAAATACATTTGTGCTTTATTTTAGTATAAATAAATGAGTCCTTTATTTTAGTATAAATACATTTGTGCTTTATTTTAGTATAAATACATTTGTGCTTTATTTTAGTATAAATACATTTGTGCTTTATTTTAGTATAAATAAATGAATGACACCTCCTAAAGAAAGTGAAGTGTGTTTGGTAAAATATGAATTCCAAAGAATGGGGACCAAGACTGACCTCTTTCTGGGTGAGAAGATCTGTGTTTACCATTTTGGCTTGGATGGGGACCAGAGTGAGAGGCTCAAACGTCAAACTGCCCTTGTTCCTGTAGTTGTACTGAGGACACAGACACAAAGGTCACATGGTCTTCACTAGCATTCACACTTCATTTTACATGTAGTCAGTCAATCTGTCTCCATAAACATCCATACTCATTCTTCACTCTACACACTTCACTTCATTTTATACTTAGTCAATCTCTTACCTTGGGTTTTGCTGGCACCACCAGAACAACGTTTTCAATTCGAATGCCAAACAAGCCGTCCTCATAGTACCCAGGTTCTGAGGAAAGGAAGGAGACAAGTTCAGGTGTGTGTGAGAGAGAAACAGAGACGGAAAGAAACAGAGAGAGAAATAGTTAAATTGTCTGTATGTTTGTGTATGCATGCATGATATTTAGTAAGTGTGTGTGTGTATGCGTGCCTGCATGTCTGTGTGTGTTTGCATGCATGTACGTGAGTCTGTGTATGTCCATATATGTGTGAGCGTACCCACCATCGCTGACAATCATGCCTGCCTCCAGGGGCTCGTCGGCGAAGGTCTTGTAGGAGATCCCACAGGGTCCCTCATGGACATTGAGGAAACATCCCACCCCGTGGCCCGTACCATGAAGGTAGTCCAGCCCAGACTCCCACAGCGCCTGGCGGGCAAACGAGTCCAGCAGGTGGCCTAAGGGTGGAGTGGAGGTTTACATTTCACATATTAGTCATTTAAAAACAAACACTGGCAACATTGAGTACTCCACAAACAACAAGGTCTCACCTTTGGTTCCGTTGGGGAAAATGGCAGCGCTGACGGCTATATGTCCCTTCAGAACATAGGTGAAGGTTTCCTGAGATACAGAGAGAAAACCTATAGGTCACTGAAGATACCACTGGGACTTTCCTTCTGTCATATGCTGTAGCAGGTCATGAGAGGAGAGGCATATGGATAATTGTTACCTTCTCATAAGCAGAGGGGGATCCAAAGTGCATGGTGCGGGTGACGTCTGTTGTTCCATCACTAGAAAACACCAGAATTTATTAGAACAATATGTTTTATTTGTAACGTGCTTTTCTTATGTGTCACATTATTATGTATTACATATAGCATTATGTGTAGCATTATTACATGTAGGATTATGTGCAGCATTATCACATGTAGGATTATGTGTAGCATTATTACGTGTAGCATTATATGCAGCATTATGTGTAGCATTATTACATGTCGCATTATGTGTAGCATTATTACATGTCGCATTATGTGTAGCATTATTACATGTAGCATTATGTGTAGCATTATTACATGTAGCATTATGTGTAGCATTATTACATGTAGGATTATGTGTAGCATTATTACATGTAGGATTATGTGTAGCATTATTACATGTCGCATTATGTGTAGCATTATTACATGTAGCATTATGTGCAGCATTATTACATATAGCATTATGTGTAGCATTATTACATGTAGCATTATGTGTAGCATTATTACATGTAGCATTATGTGTAGCATTATTACATGTAGCATTATGTGTAGCATTATTACATGTAGCATTATGTGTAGCATTATTACATGTAGCATTATGTGTAGCATTATTACATGTAGCATTATCACATGTAGCATTATGTGTAGCATTATTACATGTAGCATTATGTGTAGCATTATCACATGTAGCATTATGTGTAGCATTATCACATGTAGGATTATGTGCAGCATTATGTGCAGCACTATTACATGTAGGATTATGTGCAGTATTATTTGTAGCATTATTACATGTAGGATTATGTGCAGCATTATGTGTAGCATTATTACATGTATGATTATGTGGAGCATTATTACATGTAACATTATGTGCAGCATTATCACATGTAGGATTATTGCTTACATATACTGGGCTCCAGAGTCGAGGAGGTAGATTTCGTTTAGAGAGAGAGTTCTGTTGGTTTCAGGGAGGGGTCTATAGGACAACAAAAATAAGTACATAAATACAAAATAAGTTATCAAAAACATGATTATAGACAACTCTACATTAATTACAGTGTAATACAGTTCTACAATAAACAAAGGTACCTGTAATGAATGATTGCTCCGTTTGGTCCAACACTGGAAATGGATGGGAAGCTGAGTCCAACAAAGTCTTTCTGTTGGCTGAAACCACATAAAATACATGAATATTTATGTGTGCATGTAAGCAATAAGGACTGAGGGGGTGTGGTATATGGCCAATATACCACGGCTGTGGGCTGTTCTTAGGCACGCATCGCAGAGTTGAAGGAGGTACATACAGTTCCTAATTGTTTCAATAGAGGGAGTTCAAATGCTAAATATCCCTCTCATGCAAAAGCCTCTGACTCACTGGGAATATCTCGATTACATACTCGTGCCCGCTCTACTCTCTCCTCGTCTCCTTCTCAAAACCCATTGGATGAGAAAGCCAGAGATCCCTCCCCTCTGACCTTCTCCTCCAATGTGTTTTGAGAAAGAGATGAGAGAGGTGTATGCAACTGTCCTATTCTTTGTGCTTCAGAACTGATTTTTCACAGTGTAGTGACTGCACTGAACCTCTAAAATCTCAATCTAAAGATCCAGGATCATCAGTGAAGTTGGAGAGCAAACATCAGAGATGTTGTTATTACATAGCTTTGTTATTTTATGGTTGAAGTGAAAAGTAGAACCCCACCTGCGTAACTCCTCGGCCTTATCTGCTGCGGATATCTCAGTCACTGTGCCTTTTGGAATCTAGAAAACCACAACCACACAGTACATGACACGCAGTCATTGCAACACTCACAGCCAAAAAGTCTGCAATCATAAAAGTGTAATACTACTTTCAGCTACAAAACTACTGGAAATTACATTTTAAAAGTACATATAAAGTACCTCTTTTTCCAACCAAGCGAAGAGCTCACAAAGGGCGACAGCATCCTTGATCTGTGGTTGAGGAGAAAAAGTCGAACAGGATCAATGGCTGGTTGATGATACAATTATGGTGATTTGATGATGTCTAAAATCCAATTAAATAATTGTAAGGATCAAAAGGTAACTTACATGGGCCATTTTCATCCCTTGAATCTCGGTGGCGTTCTTGACAGCTTTGGCGAGGCAGAGAGGAGTGTAGGGGATAGGAGACCGGTGGGCCTGTGGACAAAACAGAAAAACAAAGCAATGAATTAGTAGGTACCTGATGCTACACATATCATTTTACTAAATAGGCCTACATATAAACTCAGCAAAAAAAGAAACGTCCCTTTTTCAGGACCCTGTCTTTCAAAGATAAATCGTAAAAATCCAAATAACCTCACAGATCTTCATTGTAAAGGGTTTAAACACTGTTTCCCATGCTTGTTCAATGAACCATAAACAATTAATGAACATGAACCTGTGGAATGGTCATTAAGACACTAAGGTCACAGTTTTGAAAACTTAGGACACTAAAAAGGCCTTTCTACTGACTCTGAAAAACACCAAAAGAAAGATCCCAGGGTCCCTGCTCATCTGCGTGCTGCAAGGAGGCATGAAGACTGCAGATGTGGTCAGGGCAATAAATTGCAATGTCCGTACTGTGAGACGCCTAAGACAGCACTACAGGGAGACAGGACGGACAGCTGATTGTGTAACAACAGCTCCACAGGATCGGTACATCCGAACATCACACCTGCGGGACAGGTACAGGATGGCAACAACAACTGCCCGAGTTACAGCAGGAAAACACAATCCCTTCATCAGTGCTCAGACTGTCTGCAATAGGCTAAGAGAGGCTGGACTGAGGGCTTTAGGCCTGTTGTAAGGCAGGTCCTCACCAGACACCACCGGCAACAACGTTGCCTATGGGCACAAACCCACCATCGCTGGACCAGACAGGACTGGCAAAAAGTGCTCTTCACTGACGAGCCGCGGTTTTGTCTCACCAGAGGTGATGGTCGGATTCGCGTTTATCGTCGAAGGAATGAGCGTTACACCGAGGCCTGTACTCTGGAGCGGGATCGATTTGGAGGTGGAGGGTCCATTATGGTCTGGGGCGGTGTGTCACAGCATCATCAGACTGAGCTTGTTGTCATTGCAGGCAATCTCAACGCTGTGCGTTACAGGGAAGACATCCTCCTCCCTCATGTGTTACCCTTCCTGCAGGCTCATCCTGACATGACCGTCCAGCATGACAAAGCCACCAGCCATAATGCTCGTTCTGTGCATGATTTACTGCAAGACAGGAATGTCAGTGTTCTGCCATGGCCAGCGAAGAGCCCGGATCTCAATCCCATTGAGTACGTCTGGAACCTGTTGGATCGGAGGGCGAGGGCTAGGGCAGTTCCACCCAGAAATGTCTGGGAACTTGCAGGTGCCTTGGTGGAAGAGTAGGGTAACATCTCACAGCAAGAACTGCCAAATCTGGTGCAGTCCATGAGGAGACACTGCAGTACTTAATGCAGCTGGTGGCCACACCAGATACTGACTGTTACTTTTGATTTTGACCCCCCCCCCTTTGTTCATGGACACATTATTCCATTTCTGTTAGTCACATGTCTGTGGAACTTGTTCAGTTTATGTCTCAGTTGTTGAATCTTATGTTCACACAAATATATACACGTTAAGTTTGCTGAAAATAAACGCAGTTGACAGTGAGAGGACGTTTCTATTTTTGCTGAGTTTATTAACAAAAGTACTTTACATTGTTTGGGGGTAACTCATCCCCATCCCACTCATTCTACCAATGTGATACAGCCATGCACAGTGGTCATTTTGTGCCTGACTACACAGTTGTACTCTCTCACCTTGGGAATAACCTGCATGAGCACCCACTACAGCCATTTTGTGTCAGGAATTACACAGTCGCACTCTCTCACCTTGGGGATGACCTGCATGAGGGCGCAGCTGGCTTTGTCGCTGATCCACACCTTCTCCTTGGGGCCCAGGGAGGCACACACAGCCTGCAGCTCTGTGAACACAGACTCATAGGGGGCAGTCTGGATGCTAAGCTCCACCTTGGAGGGCGTGTCCAGCTGAAGGTGCTCCCTCACCGTCGGCACGGCCAGACGCTTGATGTCCACGAAGAGCCTAGGTGGGGTCAGAGGTCAGATTCATGACCTACTTCTCATGGGAGATCAAAGTATGCTGTGCATTCTATACTGTGTCAGAGAAAGGACAGTTGGGAAAGAAAGTAAAGTGTTTTATTTTATATTCATTTAGGTGCTTTTACCTGATTGTGTTCATTCCAACGATGGCGTACGCAAAGAAAACAGGGTTGTACTCGATGTCAGAGCCACGGAGGTTGAACAGCCCTGGGAAGAGTAACACAGTTAAAACACACTGCCACTTTACACCTGTTTGGTGGATACAATTTTTTTTCCTGTTCTCCTTCAACAAATTCAGTAATGTATGTAAGCATTTGATTGTAAGGTCTACTACACCTGTTGTATTGTGACAAATCAAATGTGATTTGGATTTTTATGTACAGTGGTTTGAATCTTGTAAACAGCTATTTAAAAATGTGTCTTCTGCTAAAAATAAATTAGCTAGCACTGTGTTTTTATTAATATTATTAATATGATCCTAATCATCATTATTATTATTATTAATAATATGATCCTAATCATTATTATTATTATTATTATTAATAATTGTATTGTTATTATGATGATGAGGTTACCCTCCTCACCCTCTAAGGAAGAAGCCCAGACAAACCCCCTCATTTAGACACATTAGTCTAAAAGTGACTGGACGAGTGCAATCAACATCAACATTGTCCTCCCTAATTAACACAAACACTCTGGCCAGCCAATCAGCTCTGAGAGCTCTATAGGCCCGTTAGGGCCAGCTAACGAGGTGCTCAGACAGGCATCTACAGGGACACCCGTACAGCCTCAGGGTTCTTGGATGGTGATCAGAGGGTGTCGTGTCTACCTCACAGGGTTATGCAACCTAACTGTTTGGTGAGGTCATTCAATAAAGTGCATCAACCCTGGTCCTGTAGGTCTACTGGTTGGGCAGACGTTTGTTCCAGCCCTGCACTAACACACCTGATTCAACCCATCAACTACTCTTCAATCAAGACATTTGATTAGGCTGTCATTGTAAATAATAATTTGCTCTTAACTGACTTGCCTAGTTAAATAAAAATGTGTTGAATCAGGTGTGCTAGTGCTGGGTTGGAACGAAAGCCTGTGCACCCTGTAACTCGACATGACCAGGGTTAGTGAGTTGGTGATATTTTATATGGTAATTCCAACGACTGTTTAGGGTGAATTATATAGGAAACATTTCTCTGTGCTGTGTTATAGTAACTATATCAGTATAAAGGGAATCATACATGCAATCTCATCCAGCGCCGTGGCAACGAACCAAGAGATCTTCCTCTCGGCCATCTTGGATCTCAGAGCGGTCATCTTGTCCTGCCAGGTCAGACCTGGAACAGAGGAGGACCTGGATTAACTGTGAACCATTGATGAGGAAAATGTATCAAAAACATTGTACACACATGTACAGCTACTACCTTTCAACCAATCACAAGATGGGATACATAACACCTCTAGAATGTTGAATAGGTCAATAATGGCTCCAAGCGGTACTACCGACCCGTGAACCCCAGGCCCAGGGTGAGGAGCTGAGTGGAGGGTCTGGTTGGACGGTCCATCCAGATGGCATCTATCAGGTTGTCCTGAACAGCCACCAGGGAGTGGCCTGCACTGGCCAGGGCCTTAGACATGTTCTTCCACTGGTCTGGATGGAACAACAGACAGGTCATGTAACCATAGTCAGCACCAAAATGGTAGATACTTAGCACTGGAAGTATAGTAACAACATGTGCTACACCATTATCACTGTGTTATTGTGTACGACGTAAGAGATGTGGAACTCCACGGACCAGCAGCAATGATCCAGGGGTCCACTCCTACTGTCGAGTTCTCAGGCAGCACACTGATCAGCCAGTCCTCCTGGCTAAGTGTCTCCTTCAGACCTGGTGACAGGAAACACCCGCAATGAGACAGAAAATACTGACACATCTCACAACAGAGTCGACGGTCCCATGTGTAGGATGTCTTATCAAGAGAAGCATCGGCCAATCTATACTAAACTGGTTAAGTTTTAACTTTAGATGCAGAAGAAACCAACTTCCACTTATACTAGCTTCAACTAGGTGTCTTCAGATGCCATATCCATTCAAGAACTAAGAGTGTTGTTGTTGTTGTTTACCCATCTTCATGAGGGTCCAGTTGTTGTCCATCTGCTGGCTGGCCTGGAGGAAGTACCGTCCGTCTGTCCACATGGCCGCATGCTTCTCTGTCACTATGGCCGTGCCTGGATACATGTCATCAATCAATCAAGGCTACATATCTGTTATCTGTCACTATGGCCGTGCCTGGAGACATGTCATCAATCAATCAAGGCTACATATCTGTTATCTGTTACTATGGCCGTGCCTGGAGACACGTCATCAATCAATCAAGGCTACATATCTGTTCTCTGTTACTATGACCTGGAGACATGTCATTAATCAATCAGGGCTACATATCTGTTCTCTGTTACTATGGCCGTGCCTGGAGACACGTCATCAATCAATCAGGGCTACATATCTGTTATCTGTTACTATGGCCGTGCCTGGAGACATGTCATCAATCAATCAAGGCTACATATCTGTTCTCTGTTACTATGGCCGTGCCTGGAGACACGTCATCAATCAATCAGGGCTACATATCTGTTCTCTGTTACTATGACCTGGAGACATGTCATCAATCAATCAAGGCTACATATCTGTTCTCTGTTACTATGACCTGGAGACATGTCATCAATCAATCAGGGCTACATATCTGTTCTCTGTTACTATGACCTGGAGACATGTCATCAATCAATCAAGGCTACATATCTGTTCTCTGTTACTATGGCCGTGCCTGGAGACATGTCATCAATCAATCAAGGCTACATATCTGTTCTCTGTTACTATGGTGGTACCTGGAGACACGTCATCAATCAATCAAGGCTACATATCTGTTCTCTGTTACTATGGCCGTGCCTGGAGACACGTCGTCTTAATAGCTGATTCTTAGTCATGTCTTTAGTTGTCACTATGCTACTGTTCAAAGGTTGTCAAGCGAGGCTACAGAACAGTCCTGTTTCTATGGCCTGATTTCATTTTATTATCAACGTGTCCAATCTCTGACCCTAATTCAATACAAGCAGATGTCTGTCTATATTGTTTACAGATGCCCTGTTCTTTCTTAGGGCGTAGAAGTTCACTGTTATAATCAAGGTGTGCATTTATGGGAAATGACAATACAACTTTCCTGGTATTGTATGAAGTGTTGATTTCATCTGGTCTGACATGACCAAAGGCTGAGATAAGTTTGTCTTTGTGTATTCACTGGTGTTCTCGCCATATCAGCCTCCTTTATAACAAGGGAACTAGATCCTGACACAAGTACACACACACAATACCTGCGGAGCCATTGAAGCCACAGATGAATTCACGTCTGCAGTCACATGGTGCGATGTATTCACTCTGTAACGAGAGAGAGAGAGAGAGAGAGAGAAGAGAGAGAGATCAGATCCAGCAGTAATCAGGTATAAGTGGTCCCCTAGCAGTTATTATAACATCTTAATTATTCCCCTCTTCACATCACGACTCAAGACCAGAGAGAGAGGGTGTAAGGGAGGGATGAGGTTTAGAGAGAGAGAGAGAGAGAAAGAAAGAGTGAAAGATGTGGAGATGGAGAGGACCCTGCTAGAAAGTCACATTGTCCATTACTAGAGGTCAGGCAGACTTATACTCACTATTGTTCATTATTTCTAATTAGTAATTCTGTGTGTGTGTGTGTGCATATGTGTGTTCTTGCGTACGTGCGACCGTGTGTGTGTGTTCAGTACCTGGTGTGCGTCTCCAGAGGGGACAATGTAGGCCTGGATGGGCTCAGCGATGTACTTGGTGTTCCTCATGGCTTGCCGTAGCTGCCGCAGCAGCTCCACCGTGATCTTGGGAGACATGGCAGCGTCTAGGGAGAGATACACAGGCGGTAAAGCCATAACAGACTAACTGAACAGGCAGCCCAAGAATGGGACTCCGGAGGGATCCACAGTTACAGTATACTCCTGCCTCCCCTCTCGAGTAGGTTAGTTAGTTTCAGTCACAGTTACAGTATGCTCCTGCCTCCCCTCTCGAGTAGGTTAGTTAGTTTCAGTCACAGTTACAGTATGCTCCTGCCTCCCCTCTCGAGTAGGTTAGTTAGTTTCAGTCACAGTTACAGTATGCTCCTGCCTCCCCTCTCAGGTAGGTTAGTTCATCTGTCTCAGTCACAGTTTTACCTCCACAGATACAGGGGTTTAAACCACAATAGAGTAACTGAACAGGCACACCATGGCTAAAGATGCTCCCTCAGAACTAGGCTACACACAGCAGTGTAATACAACTGGAACGACCCTGGTTTATATCGACTCAACCATTGGAGCATGCTTTTGTGACACAGTTGAATTCCGTGGGGCTACGGCCAGAAGGTGCCTGTTTCGTTACCTTGGTGTCAGAAGTGGACCATGTATAGCCTAAACTAGAATCGACCTCCTACAAAATGATAAGGAATAATAACATAAACGCTTCGTTTGACATACCGGACAAACTAAACATATATGTTAGTCATTATTGTGAACTCAAACTATTAATAATGCAATTACCTGAGCCCATGTCGTCTTCAGCCGTCTATGAGATATCTGACAAATAGCCTGTTAACGTGGGGCTCAAAGTCTTAGTCTGCACCTGGATCTTTAACCTTGCTGACTCAGACAAACTCAGGGTTAAATATTAACAGATTATGGTTATTATCTTTGCTGCAATTGCAAACTATTAAATTACCCTTAGGCCTGAATGCTGCCTTTAGACAGTATACTTTGATCATGCATCAAGGTCTAAGAACCCCATTTACAAAAAGGCATTTCGTGAGATGATGATTTTGAAAGATTTGACATACTGTAAGGTGTATAATGGATAATATCAGTGGTTTCATTTCAGGCCATTAAAGGAATAAAATCATCCCATATTGTTGATGGGGTAGTTTTATTCATCGATGCCAGAATGGGCGTCATCCAATCGCCTCAACAAAGCCACCGCCGAACTCACGGATTGGCTGAAACCTACATGCGATGTTGTTTACCATTTGAGAACAATTATTATGGGAAGTTCGCTGGCAACAAGTGGTTGGAAACTGGTGAACTAATTAAATTGCTAATTGAATGATTCCAACTGGCATAATTGTGTTAATTCAATGCAGTTATTTTGTCGCAGTTGGGATAGGTGTGGCATTTCATCAGTTTGCTGTGGGGGATATTCAATGGAAAAGTTACTTTGAGCAAAATAATACGAATTTCTTAGCCAATATTGTATATATTTCATTAGAGTATGAGTCACACGTTGTTCATAGCTGTAGTAGTTAACACATTAGACATATATTTTCTACAAAAAATATTCGTGGGCTTTGCCTATCTTGCTAGCTAGACAACATGAATGGGGCTACGCGAGTAGCATGTAGCACGCGAGCGTCTTCCACATTACAACCACACGATATTCTCTATTCATTGCTTTCTTGCATCGGGCAACTGAACCCCCGATAGAAAGTTTGTTAACACCATGTCAGTTTAATAAGATAACGTTAAATTGTACATTTACCTTAGAAATGCAATTCTGTCGTTTAAAACACTATTTTATGCAGCTGTCCCTTGTGTTAATTTACAAAACAGTAGGCTGCCATTGAATCCTTGACGTTTCTGGTCACGTGACACGAGCTTCTTCCAATAACCACACGGAGATGAGACTCGCCTCCCTTTAATTCAAAATACAGCGGCTCAAGTAAACAGCAACATGTATGAAACAGTGTGTAGCCTACGTCCCTGCATAGGAGAAAAAGGCCTATAGAAATTTCACGTTTTCAATAATTCGTATTTATCCAAATATATGTTTTCATCATCACATATTATTTTTATGGTTACTCAATAAAAACATATATGCAAGACTTCGAAATTCACCTTAAATGGGAATGTGGCAGTTTAATACATTAATGCATGAGAAAACAATGCATACATACAATGGGACACATTTGCAAACATTTACAGCATCTCTTTCCTTCAAATTGCATTTTTGATACAGTAATTGGACAGGGAAGGACAATGAACAATTGTTGCTCTATTACGTTTGCTTTGATGTTCTGGATATTGGATATTACTCAGTCATATTTACCCAAATGTGGAATATTTACAATATAGTACAGGAAGTTGGCATTTAGTTGGCATCTAAAGTATATATATTTTTTATATCTAGGATAAAAAACGAATAAACAAAAAAATGCTTGATCAAGAGCAAATTCAAACCCACACCATTCAGACCAATGACAAAAAGATCATCAAAATATAGACTTCATTGCAGTTTAGAAAATAGGAATATTTGACAGTTCCAGTGTTGATTCAAAGTGAGGGTTAGGGCTATGCCCAAATGGCACCCTATTCCCTATATAGTGCACTACTTTTGACCAAAGCCCAAGTCTTTGCTAGGTAAAGCCCCGTCTTATCTTAGCTCACAGGTCACCATAGCCGCACCCACCTGTAGCATGCGCTCCAGCAGGTACATTTCACTGGTCACCAACAAAGTCAATTCCACCTTTGGCCGTCTTTCCTTCCAGTTCTCTGCTGCCAATGACTGGAATGAATTTAAAAAATCACTGAAGCTGGAGACTCATATCTCCCTTACTAACTTTAAGCATCCGTTGTCAGAGCAGCTCACAGATCATTGCACCTGTACATAGCTCATCTGTAAATAGCCCATCCAACTACCTCATCCCCATATTGTTATTTATTTTTTTTTTTTGCTCCTTTGCACCCCAGTATCTCTACTTGCACATTCATTTTCTGCACATCTATCACTCCAGTTTACCTGCTAAATTGTAATTACTTCGCCACTACAGCCTATTTATTGCCTTACCTCCCTAATCTTACCTCATTTGCACACAATGTATATCGATTTGTTCTATTGTGTTATTGACTGTACGTTTGTTTATTCCATGTGTAACTCTGTTTAGTTGCTTGTGTCGCACTGCCTTGCTTTAACTTGGCCAGGTCGCAGTTGTAAATGAGAGCTTGTTCTCAACTGGCTTACCTGGTTAAATAAAGGTGAAATATATATATATATATTTTTTTTAAAGTCCTCTGGTCAGAAGTAGTGCACTATATGGGGAATAGGGTGCCATTTGGGATGCAAACCTAGATCTACAGTATAAACCTCTGCTGGATCAGAGAGTGTAGGAAGTAGGCTGCAGCTATCGTCAACATCACCAGATATCTCCCAGGCTCCAGCAGTTGTCCAGAACTTCCTGTTTAAATGAACATTGAGATGATTGAAGATTGTATTACATTAATACGTCTACACAGTAAGGTTTATTTGTATGTTTCTGTTCAGTTATACACTATCACACCTACTGTATTGGGTGTGTGTGGGTGGGTGGGTGTGTGTGGGTGGGTGGGTGTGTGTGGGTGTGTGTGTGTGGGTGGGTGTGTGTGTGTGGGTGGGTGTGTGTGTGTGGGTGGGTGAGTCAGTGGTGTACTTACTTGAGCTGTATTGGGTGTGTGTGTGTGGGTGGGTGGGTGTGTGAGTCAGTGGTGTACTTACTTGAGCTGTATTGGGTGTGTGTGGGTGGGTGGATGTGTGTGGGTGGGTGAGTCAGTGGTGTACTTACTTGAGCTGTATTGGGTGTGTGTGGGTGGGTGTGTGTGGGTGGGTAGGTGTGTGTGGGTGGGTGGGTGTGTGAGTCAGTGGTGTACTTACTTGAGCAACCTTCTGTCTGCTTGAAGATGCCCATCTTCTCACTGTCTTTGATAGAGTTCATCTTGTCCGTACTCACCTCCCCTGGAAGTCAACAGGGTTATTGTTTATTAAAAGTCACAGTAGTATGTAGCATTGTGAGTTACCACAGTATTATTACAATGTTATTGCCACTTTATTCTGCCCTGTAATTCTCTTCATCAGGCTTCCCTAAACTAAGAATATTGTGTAAAGATTGTTTTGGAGTATGTGAAAGCTTGGATGGTATATCATGCATTCTCTACCAGAAAGTTGGTTGGCCCTCTTTGATGTCACGTAGGTTGATACATTGCTATGTTTTCATTTATGAAGCCCTTTTACAAAAAGTTCCACTGTTCCTAACATCATTACTAAACTTTAGTCATACTAGCTACCACACCCGGGCTCAGGGATGACTAACTCTGTAAATTCCTGTGGTCTCTCAGAGTTAGGTAAATCAGCTTTAGTTTTCTTGCACATTATTTGTGGAACAATCTTCAAACTGTTAAATGTGATGTTCTGGTGCCTCTAGGTCCATTCAGAAAGATGATTGAGGACCTTATTACTGATGAATGTGATGTTCTGGTGCCTCTAGGTCCATTCAGAAAGATGATTGAGGACCTTATTACTGATGAATGTGATGTTCTGGTGCCTCTAGGTCCATTCAGAAAGATGATTGTGGACCTTATTACTGATGAATGTGATGTTCTGGTGCCTCTAGGTCCATTCAGAAAGATGATTGAGGACCTCATTACTGATGAATGTGATGTTCTGGTGCCTCTAGGTCCATTCAGAAAGATGATTGAGGACCTTATTACTGATGAATGTGATGTTCTGGTGCCTCTAGGTCCATTCAGAAAGATGATTGTGGACCTTATTACTGATGAATGTGATGTTCTGGTGCCTCTAGGTCCATTCAGAAAGATGATTGAGGACCTTATTACTGATGAATGTGATGTTCTGGTGCCTCTAGGTCCATTCAGAAAGATGATTGAGGACCTTATTACTGATGAATGTGATGTTCTGGTGCCTCTAGGTCCATTCAGAAAGATGATTGAGGACCTCATTACTGATGAATGTGATGTTCTGGTGCCTCTAGGTCCATTCAGAAAGATGATTGAGGACCTCATTACTGATGAATGTGATGTTCTGGTGCCTCTAGGTCCATTCAGAAAGATGATTGAGGACCTTATTATTGATGAATGTCTTTGTTTTTTATGACCGTGTTTTTCTTTATGCTTGCATTTTGTATTTATATTTTCATGTGTGTATTTTCTGTAATTTATTGTCTCAGTATGACTCAATAAATACATCTACAGCCTAGTCTGAGTACCCAGATCAAGGTAAAACTATGTTTTTTTCACTAAGATAGTTATCATTCACAACTCTGTATGTCTTCATCGGGCAGTCCTAGACTGAGAACGTTCCACTGTGTTCTTCTGATGTCATAAAGGCCATCCTGTCTGTGCTATACTGTGGTACCACTTCTCCATACACTGCTCTCCTCTGTCCTACTGGGACAGACAACTTGGAGGGGGACACAGGCTGCATCCCAAAGGGCACCCTATTCCCTACTTGGTGCACTACTTTTGACCAGGGTGCATAGGACTTTGGTCAAAAGTAGTACACTATAGAGAATAGCCAGACACTTAACTCCTGCATCAGGTTACCCAGCAGTTTTTCTAGGTTTTGTAAGGCTTTTGAATGGGCAGAATTATTCATTGTCTGGACAGACACAGAGGCCTGAGCAGCTAGCTACTTAGTGCACTACTTTTGATCAGGGACATTAGGGTTCTGTTAAAAGTAGTGCACTATGTAGGGAATAGGGTGCTTTTGGAACGCAACTATATCTGAGTAGCTCTCAGAGTGTGACACAAGGGCTGAGAAAACAACAAAGCTTAATGGGGGGAAGAATCAACACCTAGCATAGCATCTACACAGACTCCCACGATTTGACAGTTCGTTGAAAACGACACACAAAAACCCTGGTAATTGCTCCGTAGCATGAGGAGGAGTTGTTTTTCTCCATTATACTAGGCTTAATCTGTGTCCTTCAAACCATCTGTGAGCAGCCTACTAGAGGTCGACCGATTAATCGGAATGGCCGATTAATTAGGGCCGATTTCAAGTTTTCATAACAATCGGAAATCTGTATTTTTGGACAACGATTTGGCCAATTTTTATTTTTATTTATTTAATTTGATTTAATCTTTATTTAACTAGGCAAGTCAGTTAAGAACACATTCTTATTTTCAATGACGGCCTAGGAACGGTGGGTTAACTGCCTCGTTCAGGGGCAGAACGACAGATTTTCACCTTGTCAGCTCAGGGAATTCAATCTTGCAACCTTACAGTTAACTAGTCCAACTGTAACGATTCTCCTCTTCGTCTGAGGAAGAGTAGTCAAGATCGGACCAAAATACAGCGTGGCACGTGTCCATGTTAATATTTATTTTAACTCTAAGACAAAATAACAAAAATAGACCAACACGAAAGAGTTCTGTCTGGTGCAGACACAGAGACAGAAAACAACTACCCACAAACACAGGTGGGAACAGGCTACCTAAGTATGGTTCTCAATCAGAGACAACGATAGACAGCTGCCTCTGACTGGGAACCATACCAGGCCAAACCCAGAAATACAAAACATAGAATGCCCACCCAAACCTACGCCCTGACCAAACCAAAATAGAAACATAAAAAAGGAACTAAGGTCAGGACGTTACACCAACGCTCTAGCCACCTGCCTCTCATTGCACTCCACGAGGAGACTGCCTGTTACGCGAATGCAGTAAGCCAAGGTAAGTTGCTAGCTAGCATTAAACTTATCTTATAAAAAACAATCAAACAATCATAATCACTAGTTAACTACACATGGTTGATGATATTACTAGTTTATCTAGCGTGTCCTGTGTTGCATATAATCGATGCAGTGTGTATCGTTGCTCCAATGTGTACCTAACCATGAACATCAATGCCTTTCTTAAAATCAATACACAGAAGTATATATTTTTAAACCTGCATATTTAGCTAAAATAAATCCAGGTTAGCAGGCAATATTAACCAGGTGAAATTGTGTCACTTCTCTTGCGTTCATTGCACGCATAGTCAGTGTATATGCATCAGTTTGGGCCGCCTAATTTGCCAGAATTTTACGTAATTATGACATAACATTGAAAGTTGTGCAATGTAACAGGAATATTTAGACTAATGGTTCCGTATTTCACTGAAATAAATAAATGTCTTGTTTTCGAGATGATAGTTTCCGGATTCGACCATATTAATGACCTAAGGCTCGTATTTCTGTGTATTATTATGTTATAACTAAGTCTATGATTTGATAGAGCAGTCTGACTGAGCGGTGGTAGGCAGCAGCAGGCTCGTAAGCATTCATTCAAACAGCACTTTTGTGTGTTTTGCCAGCAGCTCTTCGTTGTGCGTCAAGCATTGCGCTGTTTATGACTTCAAGCCTATCAACTCCCGAGATTAGGCTGGTGTAACCGATATGAAATGGCTAGCTAGTTAGCGGGGTGCGCGCTAATAGCGTTTCAAACGTCACTCGCTCTGTGACCTGGAGCAGTTGAGGGTGGCTGTTGTTGTTGTGTTGCTGGTTCGAGCCCAGGGAGGAGCGAGGAGAGGGACGGAAGCTATACTGTTACATTGACAACACTAAAGGGGCTATAAGAACAACCAATAGTCAAAGGTGTATGAAATACAAATGGTATAGAGGGAAATAGTCCTATAATTCCTATAATAACTACAACCTAAAACTTCTTACCTGGGAATATTGAAGACTCATGTTAAGAGGAACCACCGGCTTTCATATGTTCTCATGTTCTGAGTAAGGAACTTAAACGTTAGCTTTTTTTCATGGCACATATTGCACTTTTACTTTCTTGTGTTTTTGCATTATTTAAACCAAATTGAACATGTTTCATTATTTATTTGAGGCTAAATACATTTTATTGATGTATTATATTAAGTTAAAATAAGTGTTCATTCAGTATTGTTGTAATTGTCATTATTACAAATACATTTAAAAAATCGTCCGATTAATCGGTATCGGCTTTTTTTGGTCCTCCAATAGTCGGTATCGGCGTTGAAAAATCATAATCGGTCGACATCTACAGCCTACAGCCATTCTTCAAAAAGGCATTCCTCCACTCACCAACACCCACAGCTCGTGTTTCAGCACCTCCATTCCCTCTCTACCTGACTGTCAGTTGTGACACTTTAATGACAAAGACAACTATATAAGTGGTGTGATGTTCAATTACTCAGACAACATAATTATAACGTTTCGGATGTAAACAATGGGTTTACATTCCAGGTGAATGCTTTTGACTAATGTAGTGTGTCATGGCCTCCAAGAAACTAGATTCCAACATAGATTTCCAAATATGTAAATACACACCCACACACACACACACACACACACACACACACACCTAAACACCTTCTTTGCCCGCTTTGAGGATAATACAGTGCCACAGACACGGCACGCTACCAAGAACTGTGGGCTCTCCTTCTCTGTGGCTGACGTGAGTAAGACATTTAAACGTGTTAACCCTCGCAAGGCTGCTGGCCCAGACGGCATCCCTAGCAGCGTCCTCAGAGCATGCGCAGACCAGCTGGCTGATGTGTTTACGGACATATTCAATCTCTCCCTATCCCAGTATGCTGTCTCCACATGCTTAAAGAGGGCCACCATTATACTTGTACCCAAGAAGGCAAAGGTAACTGAACTAAATGACTATCGCCCCGTAGTACTCACTTCTGTCATCATGAAGTGCTTTGAGAGACTAGTCAAGGATCATATCACCTCCACCTTACCTGTCACCCTAGACCCACTTCAATTTGTGTATGGCCTCAATAGGTCCACAGACGATGCAATCACCATCACACTGCACACTGCCCTATCCCATCTGGACAAGAGGAATACCTATGTAAGAATGCTGTTCATTGACTACAGCTCAGCATTCAACATCATAGTACCCTCCAAGCTCATCATTAACCCTGGGTCTCAACCCCGCTCTGTGCAATTGGGTCCTGGACTTCCTGACGGGCCGCTCCCAGGTGGTGAAGGCAGAAAACAACATCTCCACTTCGCTGATCCTCAACATTGGGGCCCCACAAGGGTCCGTGCTCAGCCCCCTCCTGTACTCCCTGTTCACCCATGACTGTGTGGCCATGCATGCCTCCAACTCAATCATCAAGTTTGCAGACGGCACAACAGTAGTAGGCTTGATTACCAACAATTACGAGACATCCTATAGGGAGGAGGTGCCGGCACTCGGAGTGTGGTGTCAGGAAAACAACCTCTCACCCAACGTCAACAAAACAAAGGAGATGATCTTGCACTTCAGGAGGCTGAAGAAATTTGGCTTGTCACCAAAAACCCTCACAAACTTTTACAGATGCACAATTGAGAGCATCCTGTCGGGCTGTATCACTGCCTGGTACGGCAACTGCTCCGCCCACAACCACCGCAGGGCTCTCAAGAGGGTGGTGCGGTTTGCACAACGCATCACCAGGGGAAAACTACATGCCCTCCAGGACACCTACAGCACCCTATGTAACAGGAAGGCCAAAAAGATCATCCAAGGACAACAACCACCCGAGCCACTGCCCATTCACCCTGCTACCATCCAGAAGGCGAGGTCAGTACAGGTGCATCAAAGTTGGGACCGAGAGACTGAAAAATAGCTTCTATCTCAAGGCCATCAGACTGTTAAACAGCCATCACTAACCTCAGAAAGGCTGCGAACTACATACAGACATTAAATCATTTGCCACTTAAATAAATGGATCACTAGTCACTTTAATAATGCCACTTTAATAATGTTTACATATCTTGCATTACTCATCTCATATGTATATACTGTATTTTATACCATCAATTGCATCTTGCCTATGCTGCTCGGTCATTGCTCATCCATATATTTATATGTACATATTCTATTCCATTCCTTTACTTATATTTGTGTGTATTAGGTAGTTGTTGTGGAATGTTAAGATTACTTGTTAGATATTGCCGCACTGTCGGAACTAGAAGCACAAGCATTTCGCTACACTCGCAATAACATCTGCTAACATCTGTATGTGACCAATAACAATTTATTTGATTTGACCTTTCCAATATAACGTTAGACTGGTGATAGACCTACGCTGTATTGTCACTGTTAGTATTTGACTTGAACTGACGTTTACCTTAAAATGAGGGACAACAATGTGCAGTAGCTGTCATTCTTACTGGAATTGCTGTCATCGCTTCAACACCTCTGCAGTGAACCTGTCCTGAAACCACTTCTGAATATGGGTGACTAGCTTCTCACTACTTTCAATGACTCACTGAGAAAGATACTTTATTGTTTTTCTGAAGACGCTGTAGGCTCTTAGACTATAAGCTCTAGGGGATCTCCCTCACAAGTGCTTAAAGCTCCAATGCAGCCATTTTATCTCAATATCAAATCATTTCTTGGTAACAATTAAGTACTGTGATTTAAAATGGTCAAAAATAGCAAAGAGCAATTTCTAAAACTAGAATTTTGCTAGGACTGTCTGGGAGTGATCTGAATGGGGAACGGAAATCTGAAAATTAGCTGTTTGGCAGAAAGATTTGGAACTCTTTCTTATTGGTCTATTAACTAATTTACCACCTGGTGATATCACCAGGCAGGCTAAAGCGTCATCCCACTAAAACAGGCAAGAATTTCAGGCTGTCTTTTTAAACAGCTCTTACATTAAAAGAGCATTATCATAATTATATTTTAACCTCATGGTGAGGAAAAATGTATATTGTAAAACACAGGAATATCACTTTTCGACTGCACTGGGACTTTACACTTTATTGTCATTGTTAAAACAATTCCCCCACATGCACTGTCAGATGTTATAGGCTGATCTGATTCATCAGCACAACCCACCCACTTCCTATTTACACCTTACATGACACCACTCCCTGTTCAGTTTTAGGGTCAGGAGAGGGGACTTGGTATATTATCATGGGCACAGACAATAATTCATTCTGTAATGTTTTGACTTTGCCATAATTATCAGTGTTTGTGCTGGAATTATTTGGAAAGAATGTAACTTTTGAACAATATAGAAATTCAAAGAGAACACGCTTTCAGTCAGATTTTGATAAAGGAATATTGGGCATCATTGCGCTGAACCATAGACAAACAATATACTTCTGTATGTCATCAGCTATACCAGAGATAAGGAAGCTGATAATTGCATGGGCACAGACAAGAATTACCAATGTCATGTTTTAAATGTGTCTTAAGTGCCACTGCCTCCGTAATTCCGAGACATAATAAGTTTCTTATTTTTTCTTCTTTGATCAGAGAATATTGTGAATCACTGTGCTGTACCCATTCACATACAGCACTCTATTACTGGCTGTACCTGAGACAAGGAAGCTGACTTTCTGGCACGGTCCGTCCACTGTGGCCAGAGGAGACCCTGGAAGGATGGTGACCCTGGACATGTTCACCTCTAGGACCTCTGCCACCCTATTGCGGAAGTCATATCTGGAGAGAAAAATGAACAATAGACAATTTATTTGATTTGAAATTTGTTGGGAAGATATACAATTTGACAACATACATACATACATACATACAGTGGGGGGGAAAAGTATTTAGTCAGCCACCAATTGTGCAAGTTCTCCCACTTAAAAAGATGAAAGAGGCCTGTAATTTTCATCATAGGTACACTTCAACTATGACAAGACAAAATTAGAAAAAACATCCAGAAAATCACATTGTAGGATTTTTAATTAATTTATTTGCAAATTATGGTGGAAAATAAGTATTTGGTCACCAACAAACAAGCAAGATTTCTGGCTCTCACAGACCTGTAACTTCTTCTTTAAGAGGCTCATCTGTCCTCCACTCGTTACCTGTATTAGTGGCACCTGTTTGAACTTGTTATCAGTATAAAAAGACACCTGTCCACAACCTCAAACAGTCACACTCCAAACTCCACTATGGCCAAGACCAAAGAGCTGTCAAAGGACACCAGAAACAAAATTGTAGACCTGCACCAGGCTGGGAAGACTGAATCTGCAATAGGTAAGCAGCTTGGTTTGAAGAAATCAACTGTGGGAGCAATTATTAGGAAATGGAAGACATACAAGACCACTGATAATCTCCCTCGATCTGTGGCTCCACTCAAGATCTCACCCCGTGGGGTCAAAATGATCACAAGAACGGTGAGCAAAAATCCCAGAACCACACGGGGGGACCTAGTGAATGACCTGCAGAGAGCTGGGACCAAAGTAACAAAGCCTACCATCAGTAACACACTACACCGCCAGGGACTCAAATCCTGCAGTGCCAGACGTGTCCCCCTGCTTAAGCCAGTACATGTCCTGTACTGTCCTGTCTGAAGTTTGCTAGAGAGCATTTGGATGATCCAGAAGAAGATTGGGAGAATGTCATATGGTCAGATGAAACCAAAATATAACTTTTTGGTAAAAACTCAACTCATCGTGTTTGGAGGACAAAGAATGCTGAGTTGCATCCAAAGAACACCATGCCTACTGTGAAGCATGGGGGTGGAAACAACATGCTTTGGGCTGTTTCTCTGCAAAGGGACCAGGACGACTGATCCGTGTAAAGGAAAGAATGAATGGGGCCATGTATCGTGAGATTTTGAGTGAAAACCTCTTTTCATCAGCAAGGGCATTGAAGATGAAACGTGGCTGGGTCTTTCAGCATGACAATGATCCCAAACACACCGCCCGGGCAACGAAGGAATGGCTTCGTAAGAAGCATTTCAAGGTCCTGGAGTGGCCTAGCCAGTCTCCAGATCTCAACCCCATAGAAAATCTTTGGAGGGAGTTGAAAGTCCATGTTGCCCAGCAACAGCCCCAAAACATCACTGCTCTAGAGGAGATCTGCATGGAGGAATGGGCCAAAATACCAGCAACACTGTGTGAAAACCTTGTGAAGACTTACAGAAAACGTTTGACCTCTGTCATTGCCAACAAAGGGTATATAACAAAGTATTGAGATAAACTTTTGTTATTGACCAAATACTTATTTTCCACCATAATTTGCAAATAAATTAATAAAAAATCCTACAATGTGATTTTCTGGATTTTTTCTCTCATTTTGCCTGTCATAGTTGAAGTGTACCTATGATGAAAATTACAGGCCTCTCTCATCTTTTTAAGTGGGAGAACTTGCACAATTGGTGGCTGACTAAATACTTTTTCCCCCCACTGTACGTACGTACGTACGTACGTACGTACATACATACATACATACAGTGCCTTGCGAAAGTATTCGGCCCCCTTGAACTTTGCGACCTTTTACCACATTTCAGGCTTCAAACATAAAGATATAAAACTGTATTTTTTTGTGAAGAATCAACAACAAGTGGGACACAATCATGAAGTGGAACGACATTTATTGGATATTTCAAACTTTTTTAACAAATCAAAAACTGAAAAATTGGGCGTGCAAAATTATTCAGCCCCCTTAAGTTAATACTTTGTAGCGCCACCTTTTGCTGCGATTACAGCTGTAAGTCGCTTGGGGTATGTCTCTATCAGTTTTGCACATCGAGAGACTGACATTTTTTCCCACTCCTCCTTGCAAAACAGCTCGAGCTCAGTGAGGTTTGATGGAGAGCATTTGTGAACAGCAGTTTTCAGTTCTTTCCACAGATTCTCGATTGGATTCAGGTCTGGACTTTGACTTGGCCATTCTAACACATGGATATGTTTATTTTTGAACCATTCCATTGTAGATTTTGCTTTATGTTTTGGATCATTGTCTTGTTGGAAGACAAATCTCCGTCCCAGTCGCAGGTCTTTTGCAGACTCCATCAGGTTTTCTTCCAGAATGGTCCTGTATTTGGCTCCATCCATCTTCCCATCAATTTTAACCATCTTCCCTGTCCCTGCTGAAGAAAAGCAGGCCCAAACCATGATGCTGCCACCACCATGTTTGACAGTGGGGATGGTGTGTTCAGCTGTGTTGCTTTTACGCCAAACATAACGTTTTGCATTGTTGCCAAAAAGTTCAATTTTGGTTTCATCTGACCAGAGCACCTTCTTCCACATGTTTGGTGTGTCTCCCAGGTGGCTTGTGGCAAACTTTAAACAACACTTTTTATGGATATCTTTAAGAAATGGCTTTCTTCTTGCCACTCTTCCATAAAGGCCAGATTTGTGCAATATACGACTGATTGTTGTCCTATGGACAGAGTCTCCCACCTCAGCTGTAGATCTCTGCAGTTCATCCAGAGTGATCATGGGCCTCTTGGCTGCATCTCTGATCAGTCTTCTCCTTGTATGAGCTGAAAGTTTAGAGGGACGGCCAGGTCTTGGTAGATTTGCAGTGGTCTGATACTCCTTCCATTTCAATATTATCGCTTGCACAGTGCTCCTTGGGATGTTTAAAGCTTGGGAAATCTTTTTGTATCCAAATCCGGCTTTAAACTTCTTCACAACAGTATCTCGGACCTGCCTGGTGTGTTCCTTGTTCTTCATGATACTCTCTGCACTTTTGACGGACCTCTGAGACTATCACAGTGCAGGTGCATTTATACGGAGACTTGATTACACACAGGTGGATTGTATTTATCATCATTAGTCATTTAGGTCAACATTGGATCATTCAGAGATCCTCACTGAACTTCTGGAGAGAGTTTGCTGCAGTGAAAGTAAAGGGGCTGAATAATTTTGCACGCCCAATTTTTCAGTTTTTGATTTGTTAAAAAAGTTTGAAATATCCAATAAATGTCGTTCCACTTCATGATTGTGTCCCACTTGTTGTTGATTCTTCACAAAAAAATACAGTTTTATATCTTTATGTTTGAAGCCTGAAATGTGGCAAAAGGTCGCAAAGTTCAAGGGGGCCGAATACTTTCGCAAGGCACTGTATATATATTCATGAGGATGTACTGTCATCCCATAATTCAGGATTAGTGATTATTCAGGTGTGGCACATGTGGTGGCTGGCTGAGGAGGTGGTGAGAATACACTCTTTGAAAAAAAGGTGCTATCTAGAACCTAAAAGGGTTCTTCGGCTGTCCCCATAGGAGAACCCTTTGTAGAACCCTTTCCACAGAGCAAGATAATACTGGTGTTTCCTTGATGGTTGAAATATTCCCCATAAATGTAAGTGCCAGGTACTCAAGTATTAAAAACAAGTAGTCTAATTACATGTAACATTCACTTCCTCATTCCCTCTCCAGTTCCATGGTTTAATACCCGCTCAGTCTCACATATTGGCTCCCAACACGAACCCCTGTAGGTCTTAGCTTGATGGGCTAACACAGTCTGGAGTTCACAGGCGGTTTAATACCCAATCACACCCACCTGCTGAAAGACATGACGTTGGGGAAGGTCTGCTCTGCCCAGGGGGATTCTGGAAGAATGACGGCACACGCCAAGACATCGCTGCCTCTCCTCAGGACCAGGGACCTGTGGACCACTACAACAACAACATCAACAACAGCACCAAAGTCAGAAATATACTTTTTATATTATCACCTAAATGACTTTGTTGATTCACACATGACATATCCCCTAATAGTGAAGGTGGTTGACATTTTTCTCACGAAACTTGATTCTCTTGGGAAACAATGTGATGCAACAATTTTGGATTGCAGTTCGGTGAGCGTGCAATGACAACACATCAATATTATGTTTCATGTGCATCCTAAAGGAGTCTAGATTTCTGAACAGACAATGTGTGTCTGTTACCTGTGTACTCCCCTGACATGTGTATGCTGGTGTCTGAGTACAGCTATCTGTATTCTGTCTGGTCCAGCTTACAGTGCTGAGTGTGTGTGTGTGTGTGTGTGTGTGTGTGTGTGTGTGTGTGTGTGTGTGTGTGTGTGTGTGTGTGTGTGTACATGCTTGTGTGTTACCTGTGTAGTCCCCAGCCAGTTGTATGCTGGTGTCGGTGTAAAGCTGTCTGTGTGTCAGGCTGACTGTCCCCTGTCTGGTCGTCAGGTCTCCCACCTCACAACTCAGAGCGTTGTCACGGGAACAACTGGAGTTCTGAGAGAGAACAGAACAGAGCAGAGTAATTATAGTAATTATAGAAATATAATTACTAGAAGGGAAGTCCCCATTCATGTCAATAGGGCTGGGTCAGAGGTTCCATGACTGTTCTACTCATTCTAATGTTATTGAAACCAATTCCAACAAACACTTCCACTTCTGGTTATGAGAACAATGTGAAGTATATGGTTGTGGTTGTGGTGTAGTTTCAAGTTTTAATGTCACACGCATAAGTACAGTGAAATGCCTGTCTTGCAAACTCAAAACCCAACAACTGTGACATTGTCAAAGACAAAGATTCGATGGAATATCAAACACAGTTCCGTTGGATTCCATAAGACTTGCTGATCAAGTGGAACTTTAAAGTTGGAATAAAGCAGAGATCAGCGCTACATGGTGGGGGACATTCTCCTATGATGGCGATGTGCTGGGCCCTAATTCATAAAGTGTCTCAGAGTAGGAATGCTGATCTATCCTAGACACTTCATGAAGAAGGGCCATGATGTATTGTGAGTGAAAATGAAAGAATAAACTCACCCCAGCTTCCATGTTGAAGGGGTTAAACGTGTCCCAAACACCGGGACACTGGTTGTCGTTCACCTCAGAGCCTTTACCAGTGATGGTCCAGGAAACCTCTGTTACCTGGTTACAGTGGGGAAAACAGGATTTCTCTGATGTTTTATCATTCTTTTTATACAGCTTCCCTTTTCTAATAGAACCTGTGATAGGATTCTACGGTAGATAGACTCTAGTGACAGACATTAAAATGTTACAGGGCAGCTGATTTGTTTCTACATACGTCTGCATTGTGGTTCTACATCTGTATTGTGTTTCTACATCTGTATTGTGTTTCTACATCTGTATTGTGTTTCTACATCTGCATTGTGTTTCTACATCTGCATTGTGTTTCTACATCTGCATTGTGTTTCTACATCTGTATTGTGTTTCTACATCTGTATTGTGTTTCTACATCTGTATTGTGTTTCTACATCTGCATTGTGTTTCTACATCTGTATTGTGGTTCTACATCTGTATTGTGGTTCTACATCTGTATTTTGTTTCTACATCTGTATTGTGGTTCTACATCTGTATTGTGGTTCTACGTCTGTATTGTGGTTCTACATCTGTATTGTGGTTCTACATCTGTATTGTATTTCTACGTCTGCATTGTGTTTCTACATCTGTATTGTATTTCTACATCTGTATTGTGGTTCTACATCTGTATTGTGGTTCTACATCTGCATTGTGTTTCTACATCTGTATTGTGTTTCTACATCTGTATAGTGGTTCTACATCTGTATTGTGGTTCTACATCTGTATTGTGTTTCTACATCTGCATTGTGTAACTACATCTGTATTGTGGTTCTACATCTGTATTGTGTTTCTACATCTGCATTGTGTTTCTACATCTGTATTGTGTTTCTACATCTGTATTGTGGTTCTACATCTGTATTGTGTTTCTACATCTGTATTGTATTTCTACGTCTGCATTGTGTTTCTACATCTGTATTGTGGTTCTACATCTGTATTGTGTTTCTACATCTGTATTGTGGTTCTACATCTGTATTGTGGTTCTACATCTGTATTGTGTTTCTACATCTGCATTGTGTTTCTACATCTGTATTGTGGTTCTACATCTGTATTGTGTTTCTACATCTGTATTGTGGTTCTACATCTGCATTGTGTTTCTACATCTGTATTGTGTTTCTACATCTGTATTGTGTTTCTACATCTGCATTGTGTTTCTACATCTGTAATGTATTTCTACATCTGCATTGTGTTTCTACATCTGTATTGTGGTTCTACATCTGCATTGTGTTTCTACATCTGTATTGTGGTTCTACATCTGTATTGTGGTTCTACATCTGCATTGTGTTTCTACATCTGTATTGTGGTTCTACATCTGCATTGTGTTTCTACATCTGTATTGTGGTTCTACATCTGCATTGTGTTTCTACATCTGTATTGTGTTTCTACGTCTGCATTGTGTTTCTACATCTGTATTGTATTTCTACGTCTGCATTGTGTTTCTACATCTGTATTGTGGTTCTACATCTGTATTGTGTTTCTACATCTGTATTGTGTTTCTACGTCTGTATTGTGTTTCTACATCTGTATTGTGTAACTACATCTGTATTGTGGTTCTACGTCTGTATTGTGTTTCTACGTCTGTATTGTGTAACTACATCTGTATTGTGTTTCTACATCTGTATTGTGTAACTACATCTGTATTGTGGTTCTACATCTGTATTGTGGTTCTACATCTGTATTGTGGTTCTACATCTGTATTGTATTTCTACGTCTGCATTGTGTTTCTACATCTGCATTGTGTAACTACATCTGTATTGTGGTTCTACATCTGTATTGTGGTTCTACATCTGCATTGTGTTTCTACATCTGTATTGTGTAACTACATCTGTATTGTGGTTCTACATCTGTATTGTGGTTCTACATCTGTATTGTATTTCTACGTCTGTATTGTGTTTCTACGTCTGTATTGTGGTTCTACATCTGTATTGTGTTTCTACATCTGCATTGTGGTTCTACGTCTGTATTGTGGTTCTACATCTGTATTGTGGTTCTACATCTGTATTGTGGTTCTACATCTGCATTGTGTTTCTACATCTGCATTGTGGTTCTACGTCTGTATTGTGGTTCTACATCTGCATTGTGTTTCTACGTCTGTATTGTGTTTCTACGTCTGTATTGTGTTTCTACGTCTGTATTGTGGTTCTACATCTGTATTGTGTTTCTACATCTGCATTGTGTTTCTACATCTGCATTGTGTTTCTACATCTGTATTGTGTTTCTACATCTGTATTGTGGTTCTACATCTGTATTGTGTTTCTGCATCTGTATTGTGTTTCTACATCTGTATTGTGTTTCTACATCTGCATTGTGTTTCTACGTCTGTATTGTGTTTCTACATCTGTATTGTGTTTCTACATCTGTATTGTGGTTCTACGTCTGTATTGTGTTTCTACGTCTGTATTGTGGTTCTACGTCTGCATTGTGTTTCTACATCTGCATTGTGTTTCTACATCTGCATTGTGTTTCTACATCTGCATTGTGTTTCTACATCTGTATTGTGTTTCTACATCTGTATTGTGTTTCTACATCTGCATTGTGTTTCTACATCTGCATTGTGTTTCTACATCTGTATTGTGTTTCTACATCTGTATTGTGTTTCTACATCTGTATTGTGTTTCTACATCTGCATTGTGTTTCTACGTCTGCATTGTGTTTCTACATCTGTATTGTGTTTCTACGTCTGCATTGTGTTTCTACGTCTGTATTGTGGTTCTACATCTGCATTGTGTTTCTACATCTGCATTGTGTTTCTACGTCTGTATTGTGGTTCTACATCTGTATTGTGTTTCTACATCTGCATTGTGTTTCTACATCTGTATTGTGTTTCTACATCTGTATTGTATTTCTACATCTGTATTGTGGTTCTACATCTGCATTGTGTTTCTACATCTGCATTGTGTTTCTACATCTGCATTGTGTTTCTACATCTGCATTGTGTTTCTACATCTGCATTGTGTTTCTACATCTGCATTGTGTTTCTACATCTGTATTGTGTTTCTACATCTGTATTGTGTTTCTACATCTGCATTGTGTTTCTACATCTGTATTGTGTTTCTACATCTGTATTGTGTTTCTACATCTGCATTGTGTTTCTACGTCTGCATTGTGTTTCTACATCTGCATTGTGTTTCTACATCTGCATTGTGTTTCTACATCTGTATTGTGTTTCTACGTCTGTATTGTGTTTCTACATCTGCATTGTGTTTCTACATCTGTATTGTGTTTCTACGTCTGTATTGTGTTTCTACATCTGCATTGTGTTTCTACATCTGTATTGTGTTTCTACATCTGCATTGTGTTTCTACATCTGCATTGTGTTTCTACATCTGTATTGTGTTTCTACGTCTGTATTGTGGTTCTACATCTGTATTGTATTTCTACATCTGTATTGTGGTTCTACATCTGTATTGTGTTTCTACGTCTGTATTGTGTTTCTACGTCTGTATTGTGTTTCTACGTCTGTATTGTGGTTCTACATCTGTATTGTGGTTCTACATCTGTATTGTGTTTCTACATCTGTATTGTGTTTCTACATCTGTATTGTGGTTCTACGTCTGTATTGTGTTTCTACATCTGTATTGTGGTTCTACGTCTGCATTGTGTTTCTACATCTGTATTGTGTTTCTACATCTGTATTGTGTTTCTACGTCTGCATTGTGGTTCTACATCTGTATTGTGTAACTACATCTGTATTGTGGTTCTACGTCTGCATTGTGTTTCTACATCTGTATTGTGTTTCTACATCTGTATTGTGTTTCTACGTCTGCATTGCTTGCTCTTTGGGGTTTTAGGCAGGGTTTCTGTAAAAGCACTTTGTGTCAACTGCTGATGTAAAACCGGCTTTATAAATACATTTGATTGATTGACTTTGATTTCTCGATGCCGAGATTGCACAGTAGGCTAGATAACAGCCACTATGTGACATAAGTTATTTGTTGCCACAAAAATAGGATATTTTTCCAGGTTCCTGTTTTTAATTGAACCTACCTGTGATAAGGTTAGGAATTAGATAACAATGACAATGTGACCGTTTTTAATTGAACCTACCTGTGATAAGGTTAGGAATTAGATAACAATGACAATGTGACCGTTTTTAATTGAACCTACCTGTGATACGGTTAGGAATTAGATAACAATGACAATGTGACCGTTTTTGTTGTTGTATCTTTTAAAAGAGATTGAACAGATGCAAGAGGTCCATGCATGCTTACATCTAGTACCTGTGACGCCCGCACGTCCACCTCCAGAGTGATGTCACTGGAGCTGCCATCCAGAAAAGTCTGCTGGGACTGAAGACAGTAGAGGATACTGTTAGACTAGCTACTGAGTCAATGGGACAGAAGACAGTAGAGGATACTGTTAGACTAGCTACTGAGTCAATGGGACTGAAGACAGTAGAGGATACAGTTCGACTAGCTACTGAGTCAATGGGACTGAAGACAGTAGAGGATACTGTTAGACTAGCTACTGAGTCAATGGGACAGAAGACAGTAGAGGATACTGTTAGACTAGCTACTGAGTCAATGGGACTGAAGACAGTAGAGGATACAGTTCGACTAGCTACTGAGTCAATGGGACTGAAGACAGTAGAGGATACTGTTAGACTAGCTACTGAGTCAATGGGACTGAAGACAGTAGAGGATACAGTTAGACTAGCTACTGAGTCAATGGGACTGAAGACAGTAGAGGATACAGTTCGACTAGCTACTGAGTCAATGGGACTGAAGACAGTAGAGGATACTGTTAGACTAGCTACTGAGTCAATGGGACTGAAGACAGTAGAGGATACTGTTAGGCTAGCTACTGAGTCAATGGGACTGAAGACCGTAGAGGATACTGTTAGACTAGCTACTGAGTCAATGGGACTGAAGACAGTAGAGGATACTGTTAGACTAGCTACTGAGTCAATGGGACTGTAGACAGTAGAGGATACTGTTAGACTAGCTACTGAGTCAATGTAATTTGACCAGGTGTTTTAAGGTTATGCAATCTTACGTCACTGGGAACATGAACACCTGCTGTCCTGTCAGCAAAGCTATATTAGCACTTGTTTTATGAGACGCTCATACCAGGTGTTCTGAACTGTCTGTAAAGAGCACGCCAATCCTGCATCTGATAGACCATAATATTTGAAAGGATATTTGATGGGTTCTCTAAGCATCCTAAACAGTGATAGAGATACACTGTGGAGGACACGGGTCTGTATAGGAGCCTGACAAATACAGCTGTTCTCCTGAGTGCTTTAGACTGGGGACTGCCTGGGGTTGCCGGGGGCTGCCGGGAGGCTGGGGGCTGACTCTACAGGCCAATACTACATGGCTGTGTTTACACAGGGAGCCCAATTCTGATATTTTTCCACTTTGATTGTTCAAAAGACCAATTAATGAGAAAAAAAACCCATCAGAAATGGGCTGCCTGTGTAAACACAGCCATAGACACACATAGACAAACACAAACACTCACAGATATACACACACAGATCCAGACACACGCCCTACCGTCACACACAGGACTCTGCCACAGCCATAATGAATTCACTGTCTGGCGCAGCAGAAAATACAGTGTCATGTTTTTGTGGCAGCTTTGTAATGATTCGCCAGCTTACTCTCCTGGGACGTATCATAACCGGGATAACATCCACCCTGCAGATGTGTGTTCTTGTATTCCTCATGGTCTGAATTAGTCTAAATCGGTTTCCCCTGTAGGCAATAATGACGTCTTTTTTGTTGTTGTATATATTTGGCAATTATTGCTTTATTGGATTTTTTTCTGAAATAGCATTAGACCGGATTCAAACCAATGAAGTACTTTTGTGCCATCTGAATATTGTAGAGAGCAAAGGTGAGGTCCAGGTCTTACCAGTGTGACTGTCCCCGTCACCGTGCTTTTGAAGACAGCCTTGGCAAACACCCAGTGTCCATCTGTTGCATTCTCAGCTAAGACGTCAGCACACCGCATCCTGGAGTTCACAAACACAAACAGACCAACTATGAACTCATTAAAGAAAGCAATTGTTGTGAACGACTCAAAAATGAAACATTTAGGGGACGCAAACCTGATTCAGATGTGTTATAAACTGACCACATACCCCCTTTACAAGTCAACACCACAACAAGAGATGAGGATGCAGTATTCCTGGCATCCTACCCTATAAAGGCCCTACTTTACCTGTTTGGCTTTTTGTTGTGCCAAAGAAGCTTCGTTCAAGGTAATAATGTGAGCTGTCCCGTGTCCTGTATAGCCAAGTGTAGCTCATTTGGTAGAGCATGGTTCTTACAGCGCCAGGGTTATGGGTTCAATTCCCGTGGGTGACCAGTATGAAAATGAATGCACACACAAATACAGTAAGCTGCTCTGAATAAGAGCATCTGCTAAATGACTCAAATGTCTGTGTGTCCTAGAGTGTTGGGCCAGTAACCGAAAGGTTTTTCTGGTTTCTGGATCGAATCCCTGAGCTGACAAGGTACAAATCTGTTGTTCTACCCCTGAACAAGGCTGTTAACCCACTGTTCCCCGGTAGGCTGTCATTGTAAGTAAGAATTTCTTCTTAACTGACTTGCCTAGTGAAATAAAGGTTACATTTTAAAAAATAAAAGTGAATATAGCGATCTCTCCCTTTTACATGAGTACAGTGTTTGATTTGAGTCAGAAATTATTCTGCGTGAACCGACTGAGCTAAAGAGGAATGGTACGATAATGTAAAACATTCTAATTTTGTCAGAAGTTCCGTTCATGAATGTCAAGGTATCACAAATGTGACCCAAAGAGGAACCAAGTCTACAGCCGTCTTAAATGAATCACACACCACCTGTTACAATCTTTCCCCTTGTGTATTTTTGGTTCGGCTGTTTATAGCACTGCTGGAGGGAACTGTGGCTATACAGACCCATGACAAAGGACACATTCTCTGTTCCTGTCTCTCTCCCTCAATCTCTCTCTCTCTCTCACACACACACACACACACACACACACACACAAAATCCCCACACTCACCTGGATCCGTTAGTGTAGTGAACCACCAATGACCTCCCCACTATACTGTTCGGCCCTGTCATCGGCATGTTCCCGTCCAAATACTGAGTCTGTGTCTGGTTCTGATCCGTCAGCATCCCAAACTTCCCGCTGATGTCCCCGGCCTCATACTCATCCACAGTCCCTGACCCCGGAGCAGGAGAAGCAGACACATTCCAGGAGAAGGGGTTGAAGTGGTCCATGACGTTGCTGTCCGAGCAGGGCTCTCCTGTAATATTAATAATAATATGCTTTGTTTGATAAAAGCCTTTCACAAAATGAGGGGAAAGGATTGATACTTTGCGTTTAAAAAAATTAAGATTTTATCAAGTCATCCGTTCATATTACAAAAGAGTTACAACTTTGAAATGAATTAACAGATATACACACCAAGGCTGAACAAACAGTCAGAACACTAGAGGACTTTCACAACACTCAAGGACACCTGGCTCCCATTATAAAGTACATGAAATAGTACCTGTGGTACTGATAGGCAGCATGTGGACGTGGTAGCCCCCAGCCCTGGAGCTGAGTCCAGCCAGGGAGACGTCCATCATAGTTGGGCCCTGAGGGAAAGCCTGGGAGAACCGGATTTGGCCCCTAGAGACCCCTGGTCCATGCCAGGGGCCCAAGACCGCCGCGGGCATCCGGACCTCCGTGAGGTTAGCACAGGCTATCCTGGGGGCGGCGCCCTCTGCACTGTGGATCACCACCGATCGACCAATCATGGAGCCCGACCTGGCGGGAAGTGACAACCAGGAAGTGGTATCCGTGAAGAAGTGTTTGGCCGACGCCCCACCCACTCGGGTCCCCAGGTCGAGGGTGCTGTGCTTTTTGGAGAGGTCCCCCACCTCACAGGAAAAGGGTCTGGAGGGGCCACAGTGGAGGGCGTAGCTCAAATCCTTTGTGTCCACGTTGAAGGGGTTCCAGTGGTCCCCCGTGGACCCACACCTCCCCTTGTCCGCGTCTGTCTCCGAGCTGATAGGATACATGTGGATGTGCCAGTGGTGGTTACGTGTAGCGGTCTCGGAGGGTCTCCCATAGGACAGATCCATGAAGACTGTGACATCAGACAACGGGTTGCTCTTGAGTTGGACGAACTGGACCATACCCACCACAGGGTGACGGAATGTAGCCCTGGCTACATGCACCTCTCCTGGGTAGCTTATGTGGGCGCACAGGAACCTAGTTCCATCCGGACGGTGGATTACCACAGATCGACCCACTATGCTGTTCTGTCCGAACAGAGGGAGGTTGAAGTCTGTGAAAACTGCTTCCATCACAGCTTTACCCTCTAGTGACCCATGCCTGGCGCTGAGGTCCCCTACTTCATACCGGTCATGGGTCGACCCAGGTCCAGAGGGGTAGGTGGGATCTTTAGTGTCCATCCCAAACGGGTTCCAATGGCCTCCAACGTTGTCGTTGGAGCAGGTCGTCTGTGGCGGTGACCTCATAGGAGGTGTGGGGAAGTGGTGGATGTGATAGGGTCCGACCCGGCTCCCCAGATTGGTCAGATTCACTCTCAGTTTTGTGACTTCGAACGGCGAGTCCTGCCTAAAGAGGAAGTAACCCTTGACCCCTCTCATGTTCACCAGGGCGCTCACCTCCTTCCTGTCCATTTGTCTGATCTCAGTGCACATATAACTCAAAGACCCCAGTTTGAGGAGAGCAAAGCGGGTGTTGGAGCTGAAGCTAGCAAGGTCCAAACGAGACTTGACGGGTGTAAGAGGGCTGCCTACTTTCAGTTCCCCAAGCTGGGTGAGAGATGAAGGTTCCAGACTATCCAGAAGAGCCTTACAGTCTCTAGCAGAACTCTGCGACGTCAAGATGGTGATGTTGGTTGCCGTAGCACCGACCTGACCAATCGTTGCCAAGTTTGCGAGGACCCTGGCGTGGGTCTGTCCGACGCTCTGCCTGATGTAAATGTCACCGGCGACCGAGCTGAAGAACCTGGCCTGCCACGTCTGAACTGTGGTTTGACCGCTTATGACTGTACAAGCTTTGGTGCCGTTGCACGTCTCCAAGGTCAACGAAAGGTCTTCCAGATTTGACCTCTGCTTAAATAGACTGGACATATTAACAGTGGTGTTGGATGAGAATGGATCAATGGTGAACGTGAAGATGCTCGCTCCTACGTTGGCTTCAAGGCAAGGCTGAGCAAAATGGCCGAACATCACAGGGAACACACTTAGGGAAAAGTTGAGCGACGAATCACAGGTTCCGGTACCGGTGACGTTTACGGTCGCCGTCTGATTAGTGGAGTCAAACCGCACCCATCCCGTGACTCCCCCCATGTTTAGGTTGGCCTGAAACTGGATGCAGGAACTGAAACCTGAAAAACACAGCCAAACAGACAGAGAGACATACAGACAGACAAATATGGAAGTAAATAAGTGCACAAGGAGGTACGTCCCTATTGTGTTACATATTAATTGTTTTGGAGTGTTCACATGCTTTGCCATTATGGACGTAATAACTGACTGGTTTAGTAATTGATATTGATCTTTCTCATTTCTCAAGGAAGTTCTTAAAGGTCCAATGCAGCCGTTTTTATCTAAATATCATTTCTGGGTCACAAATAAGTACCTTACTGTGATCGTTCTCAATTAAAATGGTCGAAAAGAAACCAAAATATCTTCTTGGTAAAGGGCCATTTCTCAAGGCAGAATTTCGCTAGGACTGTCTTGGAGTGGTCTGAGTTGGGAGGGGGAAACTGAAAACTAGCTGTTATTGGCAGAGACGTTTGGAACTCTCTTTTTTATTGGTCTATTAACTAATTACCAGGCAGGCCAAAGCTCCATCCCACCAAAACAGGCTGAAATTTCTGACGGTCTTTTCAAACAGCACTTACACTAAAAGGTCATTATTATAATCTTCACAATTTCACAGTATTATTTCAACCACTATGGGGGCCATAGTGTGGAAATATATATAAAACACAGGAAGTCATGTTTTTGACTGCACTAGGCCTTTTAGGATAATCTTAGTGGTTTATGATATTTCTTCAAGCTTAAGTATTGACAACTATACAGTAGCAGTGGTTAAACGTCTGAAAAACAGAGAGACTGAAAAACAGCTTCTATCTCAAGGCCATCAGACTGTTAAACAGCCACCACTAACACTGAGTGGCGGCTGCCAACACACTGACACTGACTCAACTCCAGCCACTTTAATAATGGGAATTGATGGGAAATGATGTAAATATATCTCTAGCCACTTTAAACAATGCTACCTTATATAAATGTTACTTACCCTACATTATTCATCTCATATGCATACGTATATACTGTACTCTATATCATCGACGGTATCCTTATGTAATACATGTATCACTAGCCACTTTATACTATACTATGCCACTTTGTTTACATACTCATCTCATTTGTACATACTGTACTCGATACCATCTACTGTATCTTGCCTATGCTGCTCTGTACCATCACTCATTCATATATCCTTATGTAAATATTCTTTATCCCCTTACACTGTGTACAAGACAGTAGTTTTGGAATTGTTAGTTAGATTACTTGTTATTACTGCATTGTCGGAACTAGAAGCACAAGCATTTCGCTACACTCGCATTAACATCTGCTAACCATGTGTATGTGACAAATAAAATTTGATTTGATTTGATTTAAACTAACATATTTTCCAAGGCATGTAGAAAGGGTTTCCCCCACTATTACAGTTACTTCCTCATCACTGTAATGTCAATAGCTAGTATATTTTCATCATTACTGTAATGTCAATAGCTAGTATATTTTCATCATTACTGTAATGTCAATAGCTAGTATATTTTCATCATCACTGTAATGTCAATAGCTAGTATATTTTCATCATTACTGTAATGTCAATAGCTAGTATATATTCATCATTACTGTAATGTCAATAGCTAGTATATTTTCATCATTACTGTAATGTCTATAGCTAGTATATTTTCATCATTACTGTAATGTCTATAGCTAGTATATTTTCATCATTACTGTAATGTCAATAGTGGTGGAACAAGTACCCAATTGTCATACTTGAGTAAAATTAAAGATACCCTAATAGAAAATGACTCAAATAAAAGTCACCCAGTAAAATCCTACTTGAGTAAACGTCTAAAGGTATTTAGTTTTAAATATACTTAAGTATCAAAAGTAAGTGTAATTGCTAAAATATACTTAGGTATCAAAAGTATAAATAATTTCAAATTCCTTATATTATCCAAACCAGATGGCACCATTTTCTTGTTTTTTTATTTACGGATAGGGGCACAATTCAACGCTCAGAAATAATTTACAAACAAAGCATGTGTCACGACTTCCGCCAAAGTCGGTCCCTCTCCTTGTTCGGGCGGCGTTCGGCGGTCGACGTCGCCGGCTTTCTAGCCATCGCCGATCCACTTTTCATTTTCCATTTGTTTTGTCTTTGTTTTACACACCTGGTTCCAATTCCCAAATTACATGTTCATTATTTAACCCTCTGTTTTCCCCATCGTTTTTGTGCGTGACTGTTTTATTGTATGTTCGGTCCGTTGTTTTATGGGCTTGGTATGTACGACTTGTTATTTGATATTTTGAGTAAAGTTACGAGTGTTACTCATCTCTGCTGTCCTGCGCCTGACTCCTATGCACCAGCTACACACAGAACATTACAGCATGTGTGTTTAGTGAGTCCACCAGATCAGAAGCAGTAGGGATGAGTGTGTGAATTAGACCATTTTTCTGTCCTGCTAAGAATTCAAAATGTAATAGTCTTTAAGAATGTAGTGAAGTAAAAGTAAAGGTTGTCAAAAATATAAATTGTAAAGTACAGATACCCAAAACAACTACTTAAGTAGTACTTTAAAGTAGTTTTACTTAAGTACTTTACACCACTGAATGTCAATAATTAGTACATTTCATCATCACTGTAATTTCAAAAGCTAGTATATTTAACGTGAGACGATGACAGATAGCTGCAGCGAATTAGTAATATTAAATAATCAACATGCATGTAGTAGCCTATAAAACAGATACGCATACCAGTTAATATACCTTCATACTCTAGCCGAATGATAGCCTATGACTCAGGACTGTTATGAATGTAAGGTATGCAGTAAACATCAATATTAGGATATCTGGAGGAAGTAAACAAAGCACCTATGAATGTGGGCTATTGGACCTCTCACTTAACCGATATGCCCCCTTACCAGGAGTACACTGCTCACCTGATCTAAGCTGAAATTACACTGGTCTCATGTAACACATGAATGGATTTCGTACAAGAGCTCAACTCAGCCGTAGAGAATAGGCTACTGGCGCCAAAGACTGCTGCGTGAGCCAAGCCATGTATTAAGGATGAATGAAATGGCTATCACCCTTGCTACCCAATGGGCTGATAACATTGTCTTAAACTATAGGGCTTTAGTCAAAAGTAGTGCACTTTGTAGGGAATAGGGTGCTATTTGGAAAGCAGACATTGTTTCTCAGCGCATGTAATTCTACCAATTAGCCTGGGTAGCCCTGAGAAATGCTACAGTATCAAATGACATTCATAGCTGCTACGGGTGGAGGGTATGTATCTAAGGGGGAAAAGGTAATAACAGAGTAATATGTAAATATACACCACAGGTGTGTTCTGAACCTGTGACCATGCAGAAAACAACTCCATTGGAACATTACTGTGATTTTTAACATCAAGTTTGATAGGTTAGTTTGATACTTGATAGATTAGTTTGATACTTGAAAGATTTGTTTGATACTTGATAGATTAGTTTGATACTTGATAGATTAGTTTGATACTTGATAGATTAGTTTGATACTTGATAGATTAGTTTGATACTTGATAGATTAGTTTGATGGATTAGTTTGATTGATTGAATAAAACAAAGTATTCAGAAAGAAACTGTATTGGTCATAATCTCTTTTTAGGGACAGTTAATAGGAATAGTTAACAATCAATTATTAACTAAGCAAGTGGATTTCAAGGTGTAAATGTTATGTGACCTTTTCCCACACCCTCTACAGTAACCAAGTAAACAGCACTTCATATACAAAAGAACTGCAAACTAACCAGGCTTAAGTATTGCAAAAGTATTTCAAAAACCATTTGACGTACTTACCCAGAAAAGCCAACAGCACGACAACTGGAACAAGGCACATATTGGCAAATGTGTGTATTGTACTAATGTATGAACACATGCAAAAAATAAAACCAATGTACATGCAAAATCCAAATCAGAAGGGTATAATAAAACGCTGAGTGTGTGAAAGAGAGATCATCGTGTGTGTCTGTGTGCGAGCGAGTGTGTGTGTGTGTGTTTGGTCTCTGAAGGAACGACTGTGTGTGTGTGTGTGAGAGATGTGTGTGCAGCCTCCCTCTCTGTGCCTCTCTCTCTCTCCCAGCATCAACCCCTGCTGTTTAAGCAGCTGATTGGTCCAGCCAACACCACTGTATATATTCTATGGAGCATAGGAAAGGAGGGGCTGGCTGGCTGGTTGGTTGGCTGATTGACTGAGTGACTGCCTGACTGGCTGTTTAGCTGACTGGTTGGCTTAATGACTGATTGGCTGGCTGACTGGCTAGTTGAATAACTGGTTGGCTGACTGGTTGGTTGGCTGACTGACTGATCGACTGGCTGGCTGGCTGACTAGCTGAATGACTGACTGGCTGGTTAGCGGAATGACTGACTGGCTGGTTAGCTGAATGACTGACGGACTGGATGGTTATATGAATGACTGACTGACTGGCTGGTTAGCTGAATGACTGACTTACTGACTGGTCAGCTGACTGACTGGCTGGCTGAATGACGGACTGTGTGACTTGACAGTTTGTCTGTCGGACTGGATGACTGGTTGGTTGGCTGACCGACTGGCTGGTGGGGAACTCCCCCTGATCTAATCTCTATGGTCACACTAGGAGGCTATAGCTTTGTGAACACACACTGTTGCCTGTAAATATGATGAACAATAACGCATGTGGATACATGCACACTCACAAAGTACATAGACACACACAGAATTACCCGTACACATACACACAAACTCAAAGTCACAGCTGACACAACGCCTACACAGGCTGATGACCACACAGCCACACAGTACATAGACACACACATAGAATTACACATTAATATTTACACGCACGTACAAATACACACAATGGTTATGTGGACAGGAAACCCATATTAGGGATTTCCTGAGCCCAAGTCCACACACACACACACTCACACATACACACTCAGACACACACACATTCAGACACACACACATTCAGACACACACAGAAAAAAATACACGAACAAGTTAATGAACAAGTGATTGAGAGATGAAATACATGAATGATCAGAAGAGATATGGAATGAGTAGAAAAGGAGGAGAGAATTTTAGTTGGGGGCTGTTCTTTATTCAGTTTGAAAGATTGTGTGGTTATTTATATATTATTTTTAGTTTATGATAAAAGTGTGATTAGAGTTTTAACCCATAGGATAACCCTTTTTGCTTCTAAGTTAGAACCCTGTTGGGTTCCGTATAGAACCTTCTGTAGAAAGGGTTAATGCTTAATGGGTGACATGTCTGGTGAGTATACAGACCACGGAAGAACTGGGATATTTTCAGGTTCCAGGAATTGTATACAGATGCTTGCGACATGGGGCTGTGCATTATCATGCTGAAACATGAGGTGAATGGCACGACAATGCAATTGCAATTGATAAAATGCAATTGTGTTCATTGTCTGTGGCTTATGCCTGCCTATACCATGACCCCACTGCCCCCATGGGGCACTCTGTTCACAACATTAGCATCAGCCAACCATTCACACACACGATGCCATACATGCTGTCTGCCATCTGCCCGGTACAATTGAAACCGAGATTAATTTGTAAAGAGCACACTATTCCAGCGTGCCAGTGGCCATCGAAGGTGAGCATTTGCCCACTAAAGTTGGTTACAATGCCGAACTGCAGTCACGTCAAGACCCTAGTGAGGACAACGAGCACATAGATGAGCTTTCCTGAGATGGTTTCTGACAGCTTGTGCAGAAATTCTTTCGGTTGTGCAAACCCACAGTTTCATCAGCTGTGTAGGTGGCTGGTCTCAGATGATTCCGCAGGTGAAAAAGCCAGATGTAGAGGTCCTGGGATGGCGTAGTTAATGAACATTAAATTCTCTGGCAACAGCTCTGGTGGACGTTCCTGCAGTCAGCATGCCAAACATCTGTGGAATTGTGTTGTGTGACAAAACTGCACATTTTAAAGTGGCCTTTTATTGTCCCTGGCACAATGTGCACCTGTGTAATGATCATGCTGTTTAAACAGGTTCCTGATACGCCACACCTGTCAGGTGGATGGATTATCTTGGCAAAGGAGAAATGCTGACTAACAGGAATGTAAACAAATGTGTACACAACATTTTAGAGAAATAAGCTTTGTGTGCATTTGGAAAATGTCTGGGATTTTTCTTTTTTTCAGCTCATGAAACATGGGACCAACACTGTACATGTTGCGTTTATACTTTTGTTCAGTGTGTGACATTAGTAGGAGTCGGAAAATGATTTCATCTGAGGTTTAGCCAGCCAAGAGAGATTATCTTTATAGCAGTCACTGTGGAAGCTCTTGCCTAACATGGACAGTTGGAAAAAGAGTCAGGTGCTAGGCTCTAAGGATGCCCCCTAAAGTGTACATCCTTATCACTTGGGCTTAGATAACATCCCCAAGCTGAGTCCAGCCTACCTTATGAGGTTCATCAACCTTTTTCAGTCCCGCTTGAACTGAGACAAGGAATCATCCACTGTTCTTGGAATAGGCAGATTTGATTGAGTATTAGTTTAAGGGCGGAGTGGGATTGTAGTTTAAACAATCATCACAGTCACTACACTCCAGAATGTTACTATGTTACTGTTGTTCTATAGTTCTATGTCCCCACACACTACACTCCGGAATGTTACTATGTTACTGTAGATCTATAGTTCTATGTCCCCACACACTACACTCCGGAATGTTACTACGTTACTGTAGTTCTATAGTTCTATGTCCCCAGACACTACACTCCGGAATGTTACTATGTTACTGTTGTTCTATAGTTCTATGTCCCCACACACTACACTCCAGAATGTTACTATGTTACTGTAGATCTATAGTTCTATGTCCCCACACACTACACCCTGGAATGTTACTATGTTACTGTTGTAGTTCTATGTCCCCACACACTACACTCCGGAATGTTACTATGTTACTGTAGATCTATAGTTCTGTCCCCACACACTACACTCCGGAATGTTACTATGTTACTGTAGTTCTATAGTTCTATGTCCCCACACACTACACTCCGGAATGTTACTATGTTACTGTAGATCTATAGTTCTATGTCCCCACACACTACACTCCGGAATGTTACTATGTTACTGTAGTTCTATAGTTCTATGTCCCCACACACTACACTCCAGAATGTTACTATGTTACTGTTGTTCTATAGTTCTATGTCCCCACACACTACACTCCGGAATGTTACTATGTTACTGTAGTTCTATAGTTCTATGTCCCCACACACTACACTCCGGAATGTTACTATGTTACTGTTGTTCTATAGTTCTATGTCCCCACACACTATGTGGTTGTGGTGATAGCAGAATCAGAGTATACTGTAGATGCATAAATATAGATACTGTATAGATGACAGCAGATACAAGGAGCATTGATGACAATGTTAATAGCTCTACACCCCAGACACAATATGGCTGTTCTGATGATATCATAAAGAGTGTGGATTAATTGCTGCGTAGATATAGATACTGTACATAGAATAGATGACAGCATGGATCTACATATCTTTTTCTATCCAGAGAGAACCGTAACTTCCACTGATGCCATTAGGAGAAGTGGATTTAGGTGGAAACATTTGACTTAGGTGGAAGCTATGTGGGCCAGCCGCATTGATATTTGGTGTTGATACCAGGCTGCTCGTTAGGGCACACACCTGTCACCAGCGTAACGTGCATAATGACACTTTGCGTTTAATGACGCACAATGACGCACATTTAACCCATGTGTCTCTGTGTGGCCATACCCTTAATCTGACCGGCAAATCATAGATGCATAAAGAATAGATTCATTAGAAATAGATAGCCTAGATGAGAACAATTTTCTATTCGTGAGTGAACGTCTATGGGTGTGGACTGGTATTGGACGGAAGGAGTACCCTTGTGTATCCATTGGGTTGGGTTGGATTCTCAGGAACATGAATCTGACTACCAGGGTAATCTGACTGTAGTTTAATTAAGGTGATGTATCACTACATCATGTGATGTGTCCCAAATTGAGACACAACCATGAGGTCAAGGTTGAGGCGTGCAAGTTCACAAGAAAAAAGGAATAGCACCAGAAACGAAGACGCAAATGAAAGATATTTAAACACATGTTTGATCTGATACACCAACACATTTTTCATTGCTCACTGACACAAACAGTTAACATGGACATATTTAGACTCATCTCTTTGTCCATATACTTCATTCCCCTGTTCACCATCATGGTCAGCTCCCCTCGTGACGGGGTTGAGCAGAATAGGCTATTCCCTCCGAGCTAGAAATAGCTGTCGTAAAGGACCATCAGATCAGAGTGTTGTTTTTGGTAGGTAACTCGCACACACACACACACACACACACACACACACACACACACACACACACACACTCCAGTGTGAGTTATTTATAGGTCATTTACACATTTCAGAGGGCCCTCAAGGTGGTGAAGGTACTTCACTGGTCCTATTTTGGCCCTTGATTGTAGTGGGAGGTCAACTTGTGATGGGGATGCACACTGTTCCATGGTAAGGGGAGGAACGTATAGGCAGGGTGTGTCCTAATACTATCTCCTTTCTCCTGATGTGTGAGCCTCACCACTTATTTACAGTTGGTCTACTTTGTGCCTGTTTTCAACGCTTTTTGCGTCAACATTTTTATTGAACCAAATTAGGCGCTGACCCACCTAATTGGAAAATGCTGAGGAAAATGATGTGGAAAATGCTGTGGAAAATGCTGTGGAAAATGCCTGCTCGCCACACATTTGTCGCTGTTATGACGTTGATGATTTGTCACTATGTACGGTTTGTTAACGTTCCTCCCGTTGTAATGAGAGTAGGCATTCAGCGCCATCTAACGGCCGTGTTGGGGATAACAGTTGTTGACAACTGTAGCATTGTAACCCTAACCCTTTTCCTAACCTTTAACCTCATTCTCCTAACCTGCTACGTTAATTCACCTAACCTGCTGCGTTAATTCACCTAACCTGCTGCGTTAATTCACCTAACCTGCTGTGTTAATTCACCTAACCTGCTGCGTTAATTCACCTAACCTGCTGCGTTAATTCACCTAACCTGCTGCGTTAATTCACCTAACCTGCTACGTTAATTCACCTAACCTGCTGCGTTAATTCACCTAACCTGCTGCGTTAATTCACCTAACCTGCTACGTTAATTCACCTAACCTGCTGCGTTAATTCACCTAACCTGCTGCGTTAATTCACCTAACCTGCTACGTTAATTCACCTAACCTGCTACGTTAATTCACCTAACCTGCTGCGTTAATTCACCTAACCTGCTACGTTAATTCACCTAACCTGCTATGTTAATTCACCTAACCTGCTGCGTTAATTCACCTAACCTGCTGCGTTAATTCACCTAACCTGCTGCGTTAATTCTCCTAACCTGCTGCGTTAATTCACCTAACCTGCTACGTTAATTCACCTAACCTGCTGCGTTAATTCTCCTAACCTACTGCGTTAATTCACCTAACCTGCTACGTTAATTCACCTAACCTACTGCGTTAATTCACCTAACCTGCTGCGTTAATTCTCCTAACCTGCTGCGTTAATTCACCTAACCTGCTGCGTTAATTCACCTAACCTGCTACGTTAATTCACCTAACCTGCTGCGTTAATTCACCTAACCTGCTGCGTTAATTCACCTAACCTGCTGCGTTAATTCTCCTAACCTGCTGCGTTAATTCACCTAACCTGCTGCGTTAATTCACCTAACCTGCTGCGTTAATTCACCTAACCTGCTGCGTTAATTCACCTAACCTGCTGCGTTAATTCACCTAACCTGCTGCGTTAATTCTCCTAACCTGCTGCGTTAATTCACCTAACCTGCTCCGTTAATTCACCTAACCTGCTGCGTTAATTCACCTAACCTGACACATTATTTATCCTGAGCTGCTATGTAAAACAAACCATCTGCGGCAACAAATCAACAGTATCAAACTAATGATGAGGTTTGTGAGAAAGCTCCCACCACACACTGCCTCACCAGAACATGTGTAAACACACTGCCTCACCAGAACATGTGTAAACACACTGCCTCACCAGAACATGTGTAAACACACTGCCTCACCAGAACATTTGTAAACACACTGCCTCACCAGAACATTTGTAAACACACTGCCTCACCAGAACATTTGTAAACACACTGCCTCACCAGAACATTTGTAAACACACTGCCTCACCAGAACATTTGTAAACACACTGCGAGTTCTGCTCCTTACAATTGTATCTTTAGCTCTGAGTTTAACAGTATTAGCATACCTTCTAGAGATGTTTTCCAGTAACAAAAACATATTTAGTCAAGGCTTCTATTATATTGTGCTGTGTATCGTCTCCAGGAGCGCTTGTGGCGGTTGTACAAAAATCAGGTTATGAAAAAGAACAATTCAATTCTTGAAAAAGTAATAGGCTGGATAACTTACATAACTTGGTTTTAAGACAAATGGCCAACGTTCTTGTTTTTGTAATTTGTGAGGAAATCTGGCATATACAAAATCAGGCCTACCATTTTTTGCTACCATTTTATGTTACCATTTTATGCTACCATTTTATTCTAGTAAACCTACAGTTAAACTCAAAGCTATACATAGCCTACACCAGAGTATCCACAACGTGGTACTGGAGCCCCCCCCCTGGGTGCACGGTTTGGTTCCTGCCCTAGCACTACACACCTCATTCAAATCACCAACTCATCATAAAACGTTGACGATTTGAATCAGCTGTGTAGCGTTAGGGACCGATGTTTGAGAAACCCTGGCCCACACCACCAGTGGTAAGCGGGCCTACCATACCTGGTCAGTATGTCGTCTACCATAGAAACCCTACCATCATAAACACATCTTGTATGAATTGAGCTGCATACAGAATTGCAATCTTTCTGAGCAGCTGTGGGCGGTGTTATTCCACCAGACATCCTTTTTTATGAATTATATAAAAGAGTAAAAACACTGGCACATCTGAGTTTTCTTGTTGCAGGTGCGCGGGAATAACGATCTGATATCTAATATCTTAGAAGAAAGCGAGCAGGCCGTCAAGCACTGACGAAGTCTTTAGGCATACAGGTTGAAAAGTAAACTAAAGTGATATCATACGAGCAAGAGCAGTGTGCGGGGCTTTCTTTTCTCCTCATTCTATAAGCACAAGTACACTCACCTTGGTCATGTTTAGACATCTAGTTTGTATGTACTACCTGCTACAAATCTGATTTATATTCAGACGGTCTGCTTCACTTCTGAGTAGCCTCAGCATTTCTACGGCACAGTGACAATGGCCACCAGGTGGCCTTAGTGTAACATGGAAACCGCTGGAGAGGCTCCATCACCAGCAGCATCTTCTGGGCAGGTGATACGTCTGTTCAGGACAATTCGTGTAAGGAAATTGTGGGTTTTCTGACTTTTTTGAGGAACATACAGTTGAGAGTGTTACTAAAGATGGAATATGAGAATTTGTCAACTGACCCCAATCGGACAGACTGGACCCGCCCTACATTTTGTATAAAGTTGTAATCCATAATATTTTAAAGTAACTGGTGGTGTTGACATTTAGTGTAAAAAAAAAAAAAAAATCTAACAAATGCATAATTTTATATGGCTGTAGGATGCAAGCTTTGACGCCTATAATGATACATTTTCGGAATGGTCTCGTTTGCAGGAATGCGCTACACTGTAGCAGACAGAGGAGGTGTCAGTTAAATGCCATGTAGGTTGCACGGAGCCGGTAGAGCACAATAGGTAGTAGGGAATTCTGCTGCAGGATCATTCAAAGTGCGGCTGTGGTGAGTAGCCTACATATATCTATGGCATGTCTAGTCGTACGTATAGGACATAGAGTGGAGTTTTGCATGGGATAAACTGGTGAAATAATATAGGCCTATGCAGAACGCATGTGGGCGTTGTTTCTTCGCGTCCACTTGACTAGACTACTTACTGAACGCCATAGAAGGCTCCGATTACAGTCAGGTCAATGGGAAGCAGAGTCCTAGTCCCCTAGTCAGAACAACTGACCTATGTCATAATACTCTGCCATGGTAATTTTTATACATGTTTTATTCACGAAAAAGTGCCTGTTGTTTTTGTGAATTATATATATAGGCCTAGTCGTATGATTCATGGTCCATCTATTCAGATTGTGATAAAGACTGGACAGTTTGCCATTTTGTTTTGCCGTGAGTAAATGTATAGCGTCATTATTTACAGTAGGCCTATAACTTATAATAACACAAGTTATTGGTTTACTGGAGGTGAGGTTTGCCAAATTTATGCACATTCACGTAAAGCAGAGGAGAGTCAGAAACGACTTCCTGCTAAATTGTGACTCTGTGGTTCCGCATTGATATATTTTAAATCTCTACACCATCTGGCTTGGTTTTGAATAAGTGTTAGGATCAGTTTAGGCATATCACTTTAGTTTGTCGTCAGTGAAGGAGGCGTTCTCTTCGTGTGGTCAATTGCTTTAATTCAAAACGCTTGAATCAAAGATCAGAGCACTTTGCGGAGTGGCGTGCTGTGGTCCCGAATGAAATTAATTTATTCTCAATTTATCCAGCTTCCACGAGTTTCAGGTAAATGCACTTTAAAATGTTAACTCGGTTATGTATTTTAATAGTCGTAGCATATTCGTTTACATCTAGTAAGTTAACCTGTGTGTGTGATTTTGATGGACGTTCACCGCGCGTCAGACAGTAACAGCCTATTATCTGGCAAACCGTGGTGGCATGCGGTGGCACGCATTCGAAGTTGCCTCTGCAACGTGGTGCAGCAATGTAAATTGTATCCTCCGTCAATGAGTGTGTATGATACTGTAATGTGTTTTGTAAACGTCTTCACGTGGTGGTGGGTACAATATGTAATCATGGCAACCAGACCATCAATGTAGGTTTGCCTACTGTAGTTCGACTAGGGAAAGTAAAATAAGTGCTACTCTTTTCAAAAATGCTAAATATGTTGGCGTGTTATTGCATTAAACTACCCTTTGTTTGCGGAAAGCGTGAAAGTTGTATGGTATGCATGCAAAAACACTCGTGGTGAAGAGAATATTGGTGCTTTCAAGACAACTGGGTAATCGCAAAAGAACCAGGTCAGATCATGACGTTAGTGATCTTCGGGTCGGAAAGGCTCTAGAAACATGCCCGAGTTTCCGACTTGGAATTCTGAGTTGGGCGACTGTTAAAAATGTTTTTTTTTAGCTCGTTTGTTTTCCGAGTTCCCAGTTGTCTTGAACGCACTGAAGTCGGAAGTCCAGAATTTCCGAGTTCCCAGTTTTCAACGCGGCATGTGGTGCGAGACTGTGATGATCAGCGCTTTGCTCCTTCATTGATTTTGTAGTATTGAAAAGGCTCAATTTAATTATATCATATAGCATTCATTCTTCCATGTCACAGTTGTCTGAGTTCCCTTGATTATCTTCCAGACAGAAAACAATGGTCTGCGGTTTCCCCTCTGTCTTCATATGTCTCTCTATCTCCAACTGAGAGTCTGTCTGGGAGATAAAACCCTTTGATTTCAGCTGACACTATACAGTCCCAGTACTTTATCAAAGTGGTGCAATCACTGTCACTCTCTACGTGGAATGTAAATGTCTTGGTGTAATGGTATGTAATTACACTCTAACTACACTGGTAACTAATTTGAAACATAATCCAGACAGTGAGCTACTACAGTATCAAAAAGGAACCCATATGCAGACCACACACACGGTGGTATGACTAGACAAGATAAATGTGTTTAATCATAGATTGTTGCAGAGTTGGTTTTAACCTATAGTATGGTGTTCAGTGCTGAATCACTCATATCTTCCAGACCCCTTGAACGCCTTGGGGTTTCACACCGCTCTCCCCTGTAGTCTACCATGTCTGGACTCTGGATAGATCAAAGACACAAGGGATACAGGTACACACACACACACCTCCCCGACTATCCAGATCACCTCAGCACTGATATTTCTCAACTTATAATCACCCTCTAAGGATCTCCATTTCAACACCAGGACCAGAGAGCAGACTGCCTGGAGTTAAAAGGTCCAGCCAAGATAAATACGATAATTGCTTCTGAAAGGGTGTAACTCTGAATCTGAGATGCTTGATTTTTCCCCAGTCGTTTTGGTGTGTGTGTTCTGTTCAGTAGATGGACCTGAAATCCAAATCCAGACTAGGCCTTCACCCTGTCCAAAGGAACAGTATACTGCTAGTGCGTTCTTGCTTTTGGCACGGTGGCGTCACTTCCTCTATCACTCCAACCTAGTGATCTCTCTGCTCTCTCACTCTTTCTCTCGTTCTTTCTCTCCCTCCTCGCTTTCTCTTTCTTTCTCTCTCTCTCCTTGCCTCTGTTTATTTTCTCTTTCCAAATGAATGGCTTTACAGTCACCCCAAGGCGCTAGCTGCCCAGCCAGTACTAAGGTCTGAGTAGGCAGGAAGTACAGTGTCCACCATGGTCCATTTGACCTAGTGAGTACACGTACAGGAATAAGGCCTATTAACTATTTGGACTTTTAAAGGCGGTTCCAACAACACACAACTTCAGTGACGGCTAAGTGGCTACAATCACTGCAGGACACTGTATTTGTTGTGACAGATGTCGGTCCCACTAGTACACTAAGCCTTGTTCAACTGTTAGCAGCGTTGTGTTGTATGAAATCAAACCTGAAATACGTCTGTGTACTGAGGAAGGCTTGAAAGAGTTTGTTTGTTTTGGTGAATACGTAGCTTCTCGATAGGCTCAACTCTATATAAAAGAGCAGCTAGGGCTTGTTGTAACATGCACAATCAACTTGGTGTGTGTGTTCCAGCGCGTTAGTGCATGCATGTGTGTGGAACTATGCCTGTAAATGTATGTGTGTTTGGTGGATGGGTGTGTGGGCGTGACACTTTTACTTGTTGTTGGTGTGTTCGTTCATGCTTGCCTCTGTATGTGTGTGTATCTGGTTTGGGAGAGAGAGCGGGAGTATTAAACCATTTAGAAGCATCAACTCCTTTTATTTGAACCTGTCCAAATGACAAACATGACATCACCGTTACCTCACTTCTTCTCTCAGAGGCTGATCAAAAACATGTGGCTTTCTCTCTCTATATATCTCTTTCTCTCTCTATATATCTCTTTCTCTATATATATAATATCTCTTTCTCTCTATATATAATATCTCTTTCTCTCTATATATAATATCTCTTTCTATATATCTCTTTCTCTCTCTTCATCTGTAATACATTTGACTGTTTTCTATATATCCGTGTAGTAGTTGGTTCTGGGTCGGGTCTGAATGAAGCTGCTCTTTTGGGCATGTTCAGAACCCTGTCTCAGTGTCTCTAAGCTTGTTTGTAATGCCCAGGGAAACCAGATGAACGCCACTTAGAAATGACTTATGTCAAAGTAATGTGAGAACAATTACACATTGTTTACATTTTAAAATCTCTGTATACGATATTCTCAGCATAGATAAATGGATCTTACTGTCTGGCTGTGTGGGATGAATGTTTGTAGCTTTGTTGGGTAACCAAACTCTGTGTTCCCAGTAATCCTGGTGGGCTGGGTTATAATAACCTCATTATACATATGTGGGTGATGTGATGTGCTGAATGGAGTCGTGGTTCCGGCCCTTGGACTTCAGCTGAGTTTTGTTCTGCCAGGGGAAGTGTGTGTCTGCGTTCCAGACTAGAGTTGAGATTCCTGAGCGGTGAAAAGGCGTTTGCATAGATATTGGAGTTCCTTCGCCATAGTTACGGGGTCAAGCAAGCCACGACCATGGGAAGAGAGAGGAGTGCCAAGTTTGGGCAAAATTAACGGGCTGTGATCTCCATGCCAGACTTCTCTCGTTAAAATGATTCAAGATCTGGTCTTTGAGCTTCACAAATCCTTAGTTGCTTCCCAAATGGCACCCAATTTCCTGTTGGCCCTGGTCAAAAGTAGTGCACTAGTATCTACCCCCTACACTGTCTGCACCCTCGTGCATCTACCCCCTACACTGTCTGTACTAGAGTTCGACCGATTAATCGGAATGACCGATTTAATTAGGGCCGATTTCAAGTTTTCATAACAACCGGTAATTGTTTATTTTTTATTTTTACACCTGTATTTAACTAGGCAAGTCAGTTAAGAACATATTCTTATTTTCAATGACAACCCACCGTTCCTAGGCTAACTGCCTTGTTCAGGGGCAGAACGACAGATTTTTACCTTGTCAGCTCAGGGATTAGTTTTTGCAACCTTCCGGTTACTAGTCCAACGCTCTAACCACCTGCCTTACATTGCACTCCACGAGGAGACCTGTTACGTGTGGGCAGCAAGAAGCCATGGTACGTTGCTAGCTAGCTTTAAACTTGTCTTATAAAAAAAACAATCAATCTTAACATAATCACTAGTTAACTACACATGGTTGATGATTATATTACTAGTTTAGCGTGTCCTGCGTTGCATATAATCGATGCGGTGCCTGTTAATTTCTCATTGAATCACAGCCTACTTCAACAAATGGGTGACAAGCGCATTTGCGGAAAAAAAAGCACCGTCATTGCACCAATATACCTAAACATCAATGCCTTTCTTTAAATCAATACACAAGTATATCTTTTTAAACCTGCATATTTAGTTAATATTGCCTGCTAACATGAATTTATTTTAACTAGGGAAATTGTCACTTCTCTTGCGTTCTGTAAATTGCAGTCAGGGTATATGCAGCAGTTTGGGCCGCCTGGCTCATTGCTAACTGTGTGAAGACCATTTATTCCTAACAAAGGCCATAATTAATTTGCCAGCATATTACATAATTATGACATAACATTGAAGGTTGTACAATGTAACAGCAATATTTAGGCTTCTGTATGCCACCCGTTAGATAAAATACATAACGGTTCCGTATTTCACTGAAAGAATAAACCTTTTGTTTTCGAAATGAAAGTTTCCGGATTCGACCATATTAATGACCCAAGGCTCGTATTTCTGTGTATTATTATGTTATAACTAAGTCTATGATTTGATAGAGCAGTCTGACTGAGCGATGATGGTAGGCACCAGCAGGCTCGTAAGCATTCATTCAAACAGCACTTTTGTGCGTTTGCCAGCAGCTCTTCGCAATGCTTGAAGCATTGAAGCTTGACGCGTTTCAAACGTCACTCGCTCTGAGACTTGGAGTGGTTGTTCTCCTTGCTCTGCATGGGTAACGCTGCTTTGAGGGTGGCTGTTGTCGATGTGTTCCTGGTTCGAGCCCAGGTAGGAGCGAGGAGAGGGACAGAAGCTATACTGTTACACTGGCAATACTAAAGTGCCTATAAGAACATCCAATAGTCAAATGTATATGAAATACAAATGGTATAGAGAAAAATAGTCCTATAATTCCTATAATAACTACAACCTTAAACTTCTTACCTGGGAATATTGAAGACTCATGTTAAAACCACCAGCTTTCATATGTTCTCATGTTCTGAGCAAGGAACTGAAACGTTAGCTTTCTTACATGGCACATATTGCACTTTTACTCTCTTCTCCAACACTTTGTTTTTGCATTATTTAAACCAAATTGAACATGTTTCATTATTTATTTGAGGCTAAATTGATTTTATTGATGTATTATATTAACTTATTTTAACTTTTCATTCAGTATCAAATAAATAAATAAAAATCGGCAGATTAATCGGTATCTGCTTTATTTTGGTCCTCCAATCTGTATCGGCGTTGAAAATCAGAATCGGTCGGCCTTTAGTCTGTACCCTCATGCATCTACCCCCTACACTGTCTGTACCCTCGTGCATCTACCCCCTACGCTGTCTGTACCCTCATGCATCTACCCCCTACACTGTCTGTACCCTCGTGCATCTACCCCCTACGCTGTCTGTACCCTCGTGCATCTACCCCCTACGCTGTCTGTACCCTCGTGCATCTACCCCCTACGCTGTCTGTACCCTCGTGCGTCTACCCCCTACGCTGTCTGTACCCTCGTGCATCTACCCCCTACGCTGTCTGTACCCTCTTGCATCTACCCCCTACGCTGTCTGTACCCTCGTGCATCTACCCCCTACGCTGTCTGTACCCTCGTGCGTCTACCCCCTACGCTGTCTGTACCCTCGTGCATCTACCCCCTACGCTGTCTGTACCCTCGTGCATCTACCCCCTACGCTGTCTGTACCCTCGTGCATCTACCCCCTACGCTGTCTGTACCCTCGTGCATCTACCCCCTACGCTGTCTGTACCCACAGGGCCTCTATACTTTATATGCCTGTGTTCCAGGTCACCAGACTCATTAAGCCAATCACTGCCAATTAAGCCAATCACTGTCATCTGTGTCAGCAGTGTCATCCCTGTTTGGGTGTGTTATGTAGCTGTGTCCTCCCTGTTAGGGTGTGGTATGTAGCTATGTCATCCCTAATAGGCCTTAGTTGAACATGCAGGCCTGAACAACATTGATAGCAGCCATAAGAGAACAGCTGTGATAATACAGTATAAAGAGATAGGCATATTAAAGGAGGAGGGATATGTGTTTTGACATGTGGGGAGCTAGGAGATGTGATCTGTCCCCAGCAGAGGCACGATTTATAGGAGTTGATCCTTTTACTATGGAGGGAATCTGCACTGCGCCAACTCTATTTATGCGTGTCTATAACTGTATGTGACCTGCGAGAGAGAGTGGGTGTGTGTGTGCGCGTGTGGCTTGGCATATAAACTCAGCAAAAAAAGAAACGTCCCTTTTTCAGGACCCTGTCTTTCAAAGATAAATCGTAAAAATCCAAATAACTTCACAGATCTTCATTGTAAAGGGTTTAAACACTGTTTCCCATGCTTGTTCAATGAACCATAAACAATTCATGGACATGCACCTGTGGAACGGTTGTTAAGACACTAACAGTTTACAGACGGTAGGCAATTAAGGTCACAGTTATGAAAACGTAGGACACTAAAGAGGCCTTTCTACTGACTGAAAAACACCAGAAGAAAGATGCCCAGGGTCCCTGCTCATCTGCGTGAACGTGCCTTAGGCATGCTGCAAGGAGGCATGAGGATTGCAGATGTGGCCAGGGCAATAAATGGCAATGTTCGTACTGTGAGACGCCTAAGACAGCGCTACAGGGAGACAGAACGGATAGCTGATTGTCCTCGCAGTGGCAGACCACGTGTAACAACACCTGCACAGGATCGGTACATCCAAACATCACACCTGCGGGACAGGTACAGGATGGCAACAACAACTGCCCGAGTTACACCAGGACAACACAATCCCTCCATCAGTGCTCAGACTGTCCGCAAAAGGCTGAGAGAGGCTAGACTGAGGGCTTGTAGGCCCGTTGTAAGGCAGGTCCTCACCAGACATCACCGGCAACAACGTTGCCTATGGGCACAAACCCACCATCGCTGGACCAGACAGGACTGGCAAAAAGTGCTCTTCACTTACGTGTCGTGGTTTTGTCTCACCAGGGATGATGGTCGGATTCGCGTTTATCGTCAAAGGAATGAGCATAACACCGAGGCCTATACTCTGGAGCAGGATCGATTTGTAGGTGGAGGGTCCGTCTTGGTCTGGGGTGGTGTGTCACAGCCTCATCGGACTGAGCTTGTTGTCATTGCAGGCAATCTCAACGCTCTGCGTTACAGAGAAGACATCCTCCTCCCCCATGTGGTATCCTTCCTGCAGGCTCATCCTGACCCTCCAGCATGACAATGCCACCAGCCATACTGCTCGTTCTGTGCATGATTTCCTGCAAGACAGGAATGTCAGTGTTCTGCCATGGCAAGCGAAGAGCCCATATCTCAATCCCATTGAGCATGTCTCGGACCTGTTGGATCAGAGGGTGAGGGCTAGGGCCATTCCACCCAGGAATGTCCGGGGAACTTGCAGGTGCCTTGGTGGAAGAGTGGTGTAACATCTCACAGCAAGAACTGGCAAATCTGGTGCATTCCATGAGGAGGAGATGCACTGCAGTACTTAGTATCTGGTGTGGCCACCAGCTGCATTGACTGTTACTTTTGATTTTGACCCCTCCCTTGTTCAGGGACACATTATAAAATGTATGTTAGTCACATGTCTGTGGAACTTGTTCAGTTTGTCTCAGTTGTTGAATCTTATGTTCATACAAATATTTACACATGTTAAGTTTGCTGAAAATTAATGCAGTTGACAATGAGAGGACGTTTCATTTTTTTCTGAGTTTAGTAGCTGTGTGATTCACACACACACACACACACACGTATGCATATCCAGTAGCACTCCCAAGGTCAGAGCCCCAGCTCTATGGTGCTGCCTACTGAACTCAATGGTATGTGCTCCTTGCTGTCCCATTCCCTTGTATTAAATACACTAGTCCATTCACTAGGCCTACATAGTGCTCTATGGACCCTGATCCAATGTGCACAGAGCCTTATGGGATGGAATGGTATTCAGATAGGCCCCGGCTTCATTGACCCACATCCCTCTGACGTGTAGGACAGCATGTACCAGTTCCTGCAAAAATCCAGAAACTTCACACAGCCATTGAAGAGGAGTGGGACAACAACCACAGGCCGCAATCAACAGCCTGATCAACTCTATGGAGATGTGTCGCGCTGCATGAGGCAAATGGTGGTCACACCAGATACTGACTGGTTTTCTGATTCCACGTCCCTACCATTTTTTAAAAAGGTATCTGTGATCAACAAATCCATAGATTATGGGTTAATGAATTCCTTTTAATTGACTGATTTTCTTATATGAACTGTAACTCGGAGAGAATGGCTGTCGTTTTAGTCTCCTAACTAGAGGTCGACCGATTATGATTTTTCAATGCCGATACTGAACGCAAGAGAAGTGAAGTTATATGCAACGAAGGACAAGCTAGATAAACTAGTAATATCATCAACCATGTGTAGTTTGATTGTTTTTTATAAGATAAGTTCAATGCTAGCTAGCAACTTACCATGGCTCCTTGCTGCTTGCACTCGCGTAACAGGTGGTCAGCCTGCCACGCAGCCTCCTCGTGGATTGCAATATAATCGGCGTCCAAAAATTCGGATAACTTGAAATCAGCCCTAATTAATCGGCCATTCCGATTAATTGGTCAACCTCTACTCCTAACCAATTGTGCTATTGTGTGTTTTTTTGCGTTATTTGTAACTTATTTTGTAAATAATGTTTCTGCCGCCGTCTCTTATGACCGAAAAGAGCTTTTAGAAATCAGGACAGCGATTACTCACCTCCTATTTTTCTTTAACGAGTCAGAGGAGAGGGATTTACTCCAGACACCCGACAAGGCCCTCATCCCCGCCATTCACAGGAGAAAGAGACTGAGATATCGAGGACGAAGGTCGGGGTGCCTCATAAGGATCCGGCGGCGAGTGGTAATTTGCCTTTACCATCGATCCTATTAGCCAATGTACAATCATTGGATAACAAAATAGACTAACTACAAGCACGTATATCTGTCCAACGGGACATTAATAACTGTAATATCTTATGTTTCACCGAGTTGTGGCTGAACGACGACATGAATAACATACAGCTGGTGGGTTATACACTGTATCGGCAGGATAGAACAGCAGCCTCTGATAAGACAAGGGGTGACTGTCTGTGTATATTTGTAAACAACAGCTGGTGCACAATATCTAAGGAAGTCTTAAGGTTTTACTCTACATCAGCTGAGCATCTCATAAGCTGTAGACCACACTATTTACCAAGATAGTTTTCATCTATATTCTAATAGCTGTATATTTACCACCACAAACAGCCATAAGCAAAAAGGAAACCGCTCATCCAGAGGCCACGCTCCTAGTGGCCGGGGACTTTAATACAGGGAAAAATAAATCTGTTTCACCTCATTTCTACCAGCATGTTAAATAAACCAGAGGGGAAAAAACTGTAGGCCACCTTTACTCCACACAAAGAGACCCATACAACGCTCTCCCTCACCCTCCATTTGGCAAATCTGACAATAATTCTATCCTCCTGATTCCTGCTTACAAGAAAAAACGAAAGCATCCTGCCTGGTTGCATCACTGCCTGGTATGGCAACTGTTTGGCCTCGACCCGAAAGGAAAGGGTAGTGAGTACAGCCCAGTACATCGCCGGGGCCAAGCTTCCTGCCATCCAGGACCTCTACACCAGGCGGTGTCAGAGGAAGGCCTTAAAATTGTCAAAGACCCCAGCCACCCTAGTCATTGACTGTTCTCTCTGCTACCGCATGGCAAGCCATACCTGAGCACCAAGTCTAGGTCCAAAAGGCTTCTCAACAGCTTCTACCCCCAATCCATAAGACTCCTGAACAGCTAATCAAATGGCTACCCAGACTATTTGCATTGCCCCCCCCCCCCCCCCCCCCCCCTTTACACTGCTGCTATTCTCTGTTTGTCTATGCATAGTCACTTTAACTCTACCTACATGTACATATTACCTCGACTAACCGGTGCCCCCGCACATTGACTCTGTACCGGTACCCCCCTGTATATAGCCTCCACATTGACTCTGTACCGGTACCCCCCTGTATATAGCCTCCACATTGACTCTGTACCGGTACCCCCTGTATATAGCCTCCACATTGACTCTGTACCGGTACCCCCTGTATATAGCCTCCACATTGATTCTGTACCGGTACCCCCTGTATATAGCCTCCACATAGACTCTGTACCGGTACCCCCTGTATATAGCCTCCACATAGACTCTGTACCGGTACCCCCTGTATATAGCCTCCACATTGACTCTGTACCGGTACCCCCTGTATATAGCCTCCACATTGACTCTGTACCGGTACCCCCTGTATATAGCCTCCACGTTGACTCTGTACCGGTACCCCCTGTATATAGCCTCCACATTGACTCTGTAACGGTACCCCTGTATATAGCCTCCACATTGACTCTGTACTGGTACCCCCCTGTATATAGCCTCCACATTGACTCTGTACCGGTACCCCCTGTATATAGCCTCCACATTGACTCTGTACCGGTACCCCCTGTATATAGCCTCCACATTGACTCTGTACCGGTACCCCCTGTATATAGCCTCCACATTGACTCTGTACCGGTACCCCTGTATATAGCCTCCACATTGACTCTGTACCGGTACCCCCTGTATATAGCCTCCACGTTGACTCTGTACCGGTACCCCCTGTATATAGCCTCCACATTGACTCTGTAACGGTACCCCTGTATATAGCCTCCACATTGACTCTGTACTGGTACCCCCCTGTATATAGCCTCCACATTGACTCTGTACCGGTACCCCCTGTATATAGCCTCCACATTGACTCTGTACCGGTACCCCCTGTATATAGCCTCCACATTGACTCTGTACCGGTACCCCCTGTATATAGCCTCCACATTGACTCTGTAACGGTACCCCTGTATATAGCCTCCACATTGACTCTGTACTGGTACCCCCCTGTATATAGCCTCCACATTGACTCTGTACCGGTACCCCCTGTATATAGCCTCCACATTGACTCTGTAACGGTACCCCCTGTATATAGCCTCCACATAGACTGTACCGGTACCCCCTGTATATAGCCTCCACATAGACTCTGTACCGGTACCCCCTGTATATAGCCTCCACATTGACTCTGTACCGGTACCCCCTGTATATAGCCTCCACATTGACTCTGTACCGGTACCCCCTGTATATAGCCTCCACATAGACTCTGTACCGGTACCCCCTGTATATAGCCTCCACATAGACTCTGTACCGGTACCCCCTGTATATAGCCTCCACATTGACTCTGTACCGGTACCCCCTGTATATAGCCTCCACATTGACTCTGTACCGGTACCCCCCTGTATTTAGCCTCCACATTGACTCTGTACCGGTACCCCCTGTATATAGCCTCCACATTGACTCTGTACTGGTACCCCCCTGTATATAGCCTCCACATTGACTCTGTACCGGTACCCCCTGTATATAGCCTCCACATTGACTCTGTACCGGTACCCCCTGTATATAGCCTCCACATTGACTCTGTACCGGTACCCCCTGTATATAGCCTCCACATTGACTCTGTACCGGTACCCCCCTGTATACAGCCTCCACATTGACTCTGTACCGGTACCCCCTGTATATAGCCTCCACATTGACTCTGTACCGGTACCCCCCTGTATATAGCCTCCACATTGACTCTGTACCGGTACCCCCTGTATATAGCCTCCACATTGACTCTGTACCGGTACCCCCTGTATATAGCCTCCACATTGACTCTGTACCGGTACCCCCTGTATATAGCCTCCACATTGACTCTGTACCGGTACCCCCCTGTATATAGCCTCCACATTGACTCTGTACCGGTACCCCCCTGTATATAGCCTCCACATTGACTCTGTACCGGTACCCCCTGTATATAGCCTCCACATTGACTCTGTACCGGTACCCCCTGTATATAGCCTCCACATTGACTCTGTACCGGTACCCCCTGTATATAGCCTCCACATAGACTCTGTACCGGTACCCCCTGTATATAGCCTCCACATAGACTCTGTACCGGTACCCCCTGTATATAGCCTCCACATTGACTCTGTACCGGTACCCCCTGTATATAGCCTCCACATTGACTCTGTACCGGTACCCCCTATATATAGCCTCCACGTTGACTCTGTACCGGTACCCCCTGTATATAGCCTCCACATTGACTCTGTAACGGTACCCCTGTATATAGCCTCCACATTGACTCTGTACTGGTACCCCCCTGTATATAGCCTCCACATTGACTCTGTACCGGTACCCCCTGTATATAGCCTCCACATTGACTCTGTACCGGTACCCCCTGTATATAGCCTCCACATTGACTCTGTACCGGTACCCCCTGTATATAGCCTCCACATTGACTCTGTACCGGTACCCCTGTATATAGCCTCCACATTGACTCTGTACCGGTACCCCCTGTATATAGCCTCCACGTTGACTCTGTACCGGTACCCCCTGTATATAGCCTCCACATTGACTCTGTAACGGTACCCCTGTATATAGCCTCCACATTGACTCTGTACTGGTACCCCCCTGTATATAGCCTCCACATTGACTCTGTACCGGTACCCCCTGTATATAGCCTCCACATTGACTCTGTACCGGTACCCCCTGTATATAGCCTCCACATTGACTCTGTACCGGTACCCCCTGTATATAGCCTCCACATTGACTCTGTAACGGTACCCCTGTATATAGCCTCCACATTGACTCTGTACTGGTACCCCCCTGTATATAGCCTCCACATTGACTCTGTACCGGTACCCCCTGTATATAGCCTCCACATTGACTCTGTAACGGTACCCCCTGTATATAGCCTCCACATAGACTGTACCGGTACCCCCTGTATATAGCCTCCACATAGACTCTGTACCGGTACCCCCTGTATATAGCCTCCACATTGACTCTGTACCGGTACCCCCTGTATATAGCCTCCACATTGACTCTGTACCGGTACCCCCTGTATATAGCCTCCACATAGACTCTGTACCGGTACCCCCTGTATATAGCCTCCACATAGACTCTGTACCGGTACCCCCTGTATATAGCCTCCACATTGACTCTGTACCGGTACCCCCTGTATATAGCCTCCACATTGACTCTGTACCGGTACCCCCCTGTATTTAGCCTCCACATTGACTCTGTACCGGTACCCCCTGTATATAGCCTCCACATTGACTCTGTACCGGTACCCCCTGTATATAGCCTCCACATTGACTCTGTACTGGTACCCCCCTGTATATAGCCTCCACATTGACTCTGTACCGGTACCCCCTGTATATAGCCTCCACATTGACTCTGTACCGGTACCCCCTGTATATAGCCTCCACATTGACTCTGTACCGGTACCCCCTGTATATAGCCTCCACATTGACTCTGTACCGGTACCCCCCTGTATACAGCCTCCACATTGACTCTGTACCGGTACCCCCTGTATATAGCCTCCACATTGACTCTGTACCGGTACCCCCTGTATATAGCCTCCACATTGACTCTGTACCGGTACCCCCTGTATATAGCCTCCACATTGACTCTGTACCGGTACCCCCTGTATATAACCTCCACATTGACTCTGTACCGGTACCCCCTGTATATAGCCTCCACATTGACTCTGTACCGGTACCCCCTGTATATAGCCTCCATATTGACTCTGTACCGGTACCCCCTGTATATAGCCTCCACATTGACTCTGTACCGGTACCCCCTGTATATAGCCCCCACATTGATTCTGTACCGGTACCCCCTGTATATAGCCCCCACACATGTACTGGTACCCCCTGTATATAGCCTCCACATTGGCTCTGTACCCCCCTGTATATAGCCTCCACATTGACTCTGTACTGGTACCCCCTGTATATAGCCCCCACATTGACTCTGTACTGGTACCCCCTGTATATAGCCTCCACATTGACTCTGTAACGGTACACCCTGTATATAGCCTCCACATTGACTCTGTACTGGTACCCCCTGTATATAGCCTCCACATTGACTCTGTACCGGTACCCCCTGTATATAGCCTCCACATTGACTCTGTACTGGTACCCCCCTGTATATAGCCTCCACATTGACTCTGTACCGGTACCCCCTGTATATAGCCTCCACATTGACTCTGTACCGGTACCCCCTGTATATAGCCTCCACATTGACTCTGTACCGGTACCCCCTGTATATAGCCTCCACATTGACTCTGTACCGGTACCCCTGTATATAGCCTCCACATTGACTCTGTACCGGTACCCCCTGTATATAGCCTCCACGTTGACTCTGTACCGGTACCCCCTGTATATAGCCTCCACATTGACTCTGTAACGGTACCCCTGTATATAGCCTCCACATTGACTCTGTACTGGTACCCCCCTGTATATAGCCTCCACATTGACTCTGTACCGGTACCCCCTGTATATAGCCTCCACATTGACTCTGTACCGGTACCCCCTGTATATAGCCTCCACATTGACTCTGTACCGGTACCCCCTGTATATAGCCTCCACATTGACTCTGTAACGGTACCCCTGTATATAGCCTCCACATTGACTCTGTACTGGTACCCCCCTGTATATAGCCTCCACATTGACTCTGTACCGGTACCCCCTGTATATAGCCTCCACATTGACTCTGTAACGGTACCCCCTGTATATAGCCTCCACATAGACTGTACCGGTACCCCCTGTATATAGCCTCCACATAGACTCTGTACCGGTACCCCCTGTATATAGCCTCCACATTGACTCTGTACCGGTACCCCCTGTATATAGCCTCCACATTGACTCTGTACCGGTACCCCCTGTATATAGCCTCCACATAGACTCTGTACCGGTACCCCCTGTATATAGCCTCCACATTGACTCTGTACCGGTACCCCCTGTATATAGCCTCCACATTGATTCTGTACCGGTACCCCCTGTATATAGCCTCCACATAGACTCTGTACCGGTACCCCCTGTATATAGCCTCCACATTGACTCTGTACCGGTACCCCCTGTTTATAGCCTCCACATAGACTCTGTACCGGTACCCCCTGTATATAGCCTCCACATTGACTCTGTACCGGTACCCCCTGTATATAGCCTCCACATTGACTCTGTACCGGTACCCCTGTATATAGCCTCCACATTGACTCTGTACCGGTACCCCCTGTATATAGCCTCCACGTTGACTCTGTACCGGTACCCCCTGTATATAGCCTCCACATTGACTCTGTAACGGTACCCCTGTATATAGCCTCCACATTGACTCTGTACTGGTACCCCCCTGTATATAGCCTCAATGTGTTAAGGACTTATAAGTAAGCATTTTACATGTTGTATTCGGTGCATGTGACAAATTTAATTTGAAATAGTAACATGTTGTGTTTTATATTGTTGTTCATTATTAGATGACTGGAAAGTCAGAACATGTAGTAGTAGGTATGTAAATCAGTGGGATTTGTGGAAGTTTTCCTTGTGGTGGGGGTTTGGTTAGGTTGTCTTGGGGTTAGGTAATTGGTATCTGGCTGGTTTTAGGATAGTAGAGAGGGAGTGGGGTTTGGTTAGGTTGTCTTGGGGTTAGGTAATTGGTATCTGGCTGGCTTTAGGATAGTAGAGAGGGAGTGGGGTTTGGTTAGGTTGTCTTGGGGTTAGGTAATTGGTATTTGGCTGGCTTTAGGATAGTAGAGAGGGAGTGGGGTTTGGGGTCAGAGAGAGTCGACTTCTTCTGCTGATGGAAAGAGAGTCAGAGATCCACGTTCTATTATCATTAGGCCTTGTTTTCCTTGGCTCGTTGCTGACATCACATTGTCCAACATAATCTAGCAGCTTATTGCTATCGCTTCAATCATAGCTGTCCTGTAGAGATGGATGGCTTCCTTCTGGGGGGGGGGGGGGTGTAAATCACAATATTATTTTTGCGCTTGTTCTCCTTCTTTTTGAATAGTGAGACAATTTGTTTTCAGCCCTTATATTTCCACGACTGATCAAAACTAGTTTTCTCAAGTTGCAAACATATAGTGAGCATCCCAACGCAATAAAATCACAGTATCGAATCGCAATACACAGAATCACAATATATTTATTTTCGGCACTTAAGTATCATGACAATATCGTATCGTGAGGTCCCTGGCAAACCCCAGCCCTAGTGTACATATGTACTTGCAATCGGTTGTGTGTGTTCGTACGTGAGTTTGTGTTCATATGTGAGTTTGTGTGTGTCCCTCCACAGGCACAGGAAACATGCATTATCATCTCTGTTACCAAACGTTTATATTTACCACATCAGCTGCTGTTCTACCAGACACACCCAGACTAGTTCCTGTTTGTGGGGTAAACCATCAGCAACATCCTCTGGTCACATCACACACCCAGTGACAAATCACTACTGGCAGGATTCACCGCAAAATCTTGCATTGTGTGTGTGTGTGTGTGTGTGTGTGTGTGTTCTGCTGTCACTTTTCTTCTAGCGTCCAAATTATGCCCGGGATGATTTATTCCATGGAAAAAAGGAAACCACGAAGCAGACGAAACACTTTGTTCCTTCAAAAATAAATACATGTGACTCTGGATGACAACATGGTGATGTTTGTGTTCAACAGTAGGACTGTTTTGTTTCCTTGCTACGATACCGGTATCATCCCGGCCCTAATACGAATGGATGATACCGGTATCATCCCGGCCCTAATACGAATGGATGATACCGGTATCGTCCCGGCCCTAATACGAATGGATGATACCGGTATCATCCCGGCCCTAATACGAATGGATGATACCGGTATCGTCCCGGCCCTAATACGAATGGATGATACCGGTATCGTCCCGGCCCTAATACGAATGGATGATACCGGTATCGTCCCGGCCCTAATACGAATGGATGATACCGGTATCGTCCCGGCCCTAATACGAATGGATGATACCGGTATCGTCCCGGCCCTAATACGAATGGATGATACCGGTATCGTCCCGGCCCTAATACGAGTGGATGATACCGGTATCGTCCCGGCCCTAATACGAGTGGACGATACCAGTATCGTCCCGGCCCTAATACGAGTGGACGATACCGGTATCGTCCCGGCCCTAATACGAGTGGACGATACCGGTATCGTCCCGGCCCTAATACGAATGGACGATACCGGTATCGTCCCGGCCCTAATACGAATGGATGATACCGGTATCGTCCCGGCCCTAATACGAGTGGATGATACCGGTATCGTCCCGGCCCTAATACGAGTGGATGATACCGGTATCGTCCCGGCCCTAATACGAGTGGATGATACCGGTATCGTCCCGGCCCTAATACGGGTGGATGATACCGGTATCGTCCCGGCCCTAATACGAGTGGATGATACCGGTATCGTCCCGGCCCTAATACGGGTGGATGATACCGGTATCGTCCCGGCCCTAATACGAGTGGATGATACCGGTATCGTCCCGGCCCTAATACGAGTGGACGATACCGGTATCGTCCCGGCCCTAATACGAGTGGACGATACCGGTATCGTCCCGGCCCTAATACGAGTGGACGATACCGGTATCGTCCCGGCCCTAATACGAATGGACGATACCGGTATCGTCCCGGCCCTAATACGAGTGGACGATACCGGTATCGTCCCGGCCCTAATACGAATGGACGATACCGGTATCGTCCCGGCCCTAATACGAATGGACGATACGCTTACCAACTGTACTGTTGTTATAGCTAGACATCATGTCATGATTTCAGAAGTCAGGCTCATGAAGTCAGGCTCTGTTCTGGTCAGGTCCATTGTGTGGGTTGCGGGTTCAGAAGGAAGAAGACTGTCGACCCTAGTGATAGGTCATATTTAAAGCAACGTGATCATAGGTCAGATGTCTGTATAGAGGGGAGGGTAACAGTGTGGCGTTGACTACGTAAGTACCATACTGTACTCACAGTTCTGTATGGCGACATGAGATCCCTGAACAACATGGGCCCATCAGTGTTAATCCAAGGATCGTCTATTGCTTCCACAGCCTGAATTCTAATAGAATGTGTCTGTGTGTGCGTGTGTCTATGACATGTGTTTGTGTGTGTGCGACATGAGTGAGTGTGCGTCTTTGTGTGTGTTTCTGTGTGTGTGTGTGTGTGTGTGTGTGTGTGTTTTCACCTCATTGTGTTCTAATAGTAGACCTAGACCCCCACAGTTCAGGTTCTCTCTCTTTCCTGCTAACATGAGGCAGCCTAACTGTTCACTGCTATATTCTAAACACACCTAGACTCACTTCCATTGTCCTTAGACTGTTTATATACATCACCATTGTGTTCTATGGCAGTTTAATGCATGTAGGTCAGTGTTACTGTATTTAAAGCGAGGCTATATTTGGCCTAATATGGAGTCTGCAGGCCCCTAGGGCCTATATCCAGGGCAGATTAGTGAACCCACTAAGTACTGTAGAATCTCCATTGAAGTCCCTAGAGGTCTAGGTGTAGAGGTATCTGCTCTCTGGTACTGTAGAATCTCCATTGAAGTCCCTAGAGGTCTAGGTGTAGAGGTATCTGGTACTGTAGAATCTCCATTGAAGTCCCTAGAGGTCTAGGTGTAGAGGTATCTGGTACTGTAGTTCTAGATGGATATCTTTTGACTTTGTTGTTGTTTTGTGGTGTGCTTGTTTTGAACCAAGCCAATGATGCGTTTCATTGGTGACACATCTTGCATTCTGCTCTGTACCCCTGAGGGCATGGCAGCCCTGTGTGTGTCACTGAGTCGTCTCTGTGTGTGCCGGCTAGGATGAGTGCATGTCATCTCTTCTGATGTAAAATGGGGACACCGATTGTGACAATCCATCTGTCTCTATCCCTCCATGTCCTGTTCAGTGTCCATGTCCAATCACTGTAATCGCCCCTGAACCCTGCCGAGACAAAACATGGGACAGGCCGTTCTAATTAGATAGCAGGAGCACCCTGAGTGGTGGTGTGTTTGTGTCAGTTGATGGTTGCTATGGAGGGTTCTTGCGTAATATCCTGTTGGTAACACGTTTGTTGTGTTCCTTTCTTTCCTGTTGGTGATGGACTGATGGGGACACTCCTCCCTTTTTAACTATTTATTTAGTGGTTTGTTTGTCGTCGTGACGGAGCAGTAAACAGGCTCCTGTCTAACAGGAAGTCGGGTGCCAACTTGTCTCCTTTATCTTATCACCATGGGGTCTGGATTGTAATGGACGACCTTTCTCTTTCTCACAGAGAAACAGAGCTTTGACGTGTACGTTCCTAGTGGGGTTGTAACAACACTGTTGGAAGAGGATAGTTCAGTCAATGGTGTGTATGCACAGCATCTCGTCCAGTAGAACCAGGGTATTCACATCTTACCACAGGAGGTTGGGGGCACCTTAATTGAGGAGGACGGGCTCATGGTAACGACTGGAGAGCAATAGGTGGAATGGCATCAAACACACGTCATTCCATTCGCTCCATTCCAGCCATTATTAAGAGCCGTCCTCCCCTCAGCAGCCTCCACTGGATCTGACCCTACGAGGTGCGGAGCCTGCCGGGTTTCTGTTCTACCTGATCATTCATTGACCCACCTGGTGTCCCAGGTCTAAATCAGTCCCTGATTTGGAGGGGAAGAAAGAATACAAGTAGTGGAACTGGCTTCGAGGTCCAGATTTAAATTTGAGGGCTGTAGTGCATGAGGACATTATGGTGTTGGCCCAAGAGTAGTGTTGCGGTTTGTACATCATTCTCAAAATGGAATAAAATACACACAGAGATCAACTGTTGTGTTTTAATCTTCCTTATTAACAATGTCTCAGAAGACTGCAAGGCTAGTGACCATCTATTGTTAGTTCCATGGAGCAGATTTTTCTGGAACAAAAACCAACCAATCACAGAATTCATAATTGATACCATCATAGGGTAGGCATGGAGTTCAGAATAGAAACCAAACTTTACCCACAACAGGATGTATTTAAGGATCACATCAAAGGATATGACATGACATCATTTCACCACTCAAAAGTATGGCCAAAGGGAAAATGGAATGGGTCCATTTTGTAAACATCGGCATGATATCATTGTCTATCCTGAATAAAAAGATGAAAAGAACAGAACAAAGAAAGATGAGGGTAATTATTGTGTTATTTCCTTCAGACACATCCTCAGTGGAAGCTCAGAGAGAGTGTGTGTGTGTGTGTTACTTCACTGATAAGGGGGGTAAAGTGTTACTGACAGGAGTATCTGTCTCCTAGTCCATACAGAAGGAGCTCTATGGGCCTCGAAGTGCTAGCAGTGCCACTAGAGACTCTGGGTTCGAGCCCAGGCTCTGTCGCAGCCGGCCGCGACCGGGAGGTCCGTGGGGCGACGCACAATTGGCCTAGCGTCGTCCGGGTTAGGGAGGGTTTGGCCGGTAGGGATATCCTTGTCTCATCGCGCACTAGCGACTCCTGTGGCGGGCAAGGCACAGTGCACGCTGACCAGGTCGCCAGGTGTACGGTGTTTCTTCCGACACATTGCCCTTAACAATTAGATACCATGAAATTGGGGAGGAAAAAGGAGCTCTATTGTCCAGCTGGCCCTTAGGACGTGTGTGACACCACACACATACACTCCATCACGTCAAACCGGCTCCATCACGTCAAACCGGCTCCATCACAATAAAAGGTTGATGTTAAAGTACCATACTGCCATGCAGATGATGCCACATGACTCCTTAGCATGCAATGATGCAATATGATCTTTAACAGAATCTTCCTATCCAGCATCCTTACACACCCCAGTGGTATGACTAGACAGACTAAATACACACATATACACACACCTGTGCCAACAGTTGATTCATAGCCAGAGTTAATCTCATGGATCCAGCCCAGAAACCAGACACCCTAAAGTCATATTGTGCAATGATGCCAATAGGATGTGTTGAGGGGTTTGAGCTTCTTCACCTTTATTTACACATAACACATGATTTTTGCTGCTTCCAAAGCTACAGAGATCCACTGTCTCCTTCTCCTCAGTATACAGCTAAACATATCTACTGTCTCCTCCTCCTTCTCCTCAGTATACAGCTAAACATATCTACTGACTCCTCCTCCTCAGTATACAGCTAAACATATCTACTGACTCCTCCTCAGTATACAGCTAAACATATCTACTGTCTCCTCCTCAGTATACAGCTAAACATATCTACTGGCTCCTCCTCAGTATACAGCTAAACATATCTACTGGCTCCTCCTCAGTATACAGCTAAACATATCTACGGTCTCCTCCTCAGTATACAGCTAAACATATCTACTGGCTCCTCCTCAGTATACAGCTAAACATATCTACTGGCTCCTCCTCAGTATACAGCTAAACATATCTACTGGCTCCTCCTCAGTATACAGCTAAACATATCTACGGTCTCCTCCTCAGTATACAGCTAAACATTTATACTGTCTCCTCCTCAGTATACAGTTAAACATTTATACTGTCTCCTCCTCAGTATACAGCTAAACATATCTACTGACTACTCCTCAGTATACAGCTAAACATATCTACTGGCTCCTCCTCAGTATACAGCTAAACATATCTACTGGCTCCTCCTCAGTATACAGCTAAACATATCTACTGGCTCCTCCTCAGTATACAGCTAAACATATCTACTGGCTCCTCCTCAGTATACAGCTAAACATATCTACTACTGGCTCCTCCTCAGTATACAGCTAAACATATCTACTGTCTCCTCCTCAGTATACAGTTAAACATATCTACTGGCTCCTCCTCAGTATACAGCTAAACATATCTACGGTCTCCTCCTCAGTATACAGCTAAACATATCTACGGTCTCCTCCTCAGTATACAGCTAAACATATCTACTGGCTCCTCCTCAGTATACAGCTAAACATATCTACTACTGGCTCCTCCTCAGTATACAGCTAAACATATCTACTACGGTCTCCTCCTCAGTATACAGCTAAACATATCTACTGTCTCCTCCTCAGTATACAGCTAAACATATCTACTACTGTCTCCTCCTCAGTATACAGCTAAACATATCTACTACTGTCTCCTCCTCAGTATACAGCTAAACATATCTACTACGGTCTCCTCCTCAGTATACAGCTAAACATATCTACTGTCTCCTCAGTATACAGCTAAACATATCTACTGGCTCCTCCTCAGTATACAGCTAAACATATCTACTGTCTCCTCAGTATACAGCTAAACATATCTACTATGGTCTCCTCCTCAGTATACAGCTAAACATATCTACTGGCTCCTCCTCAGTATACAGCTAAACATATCTACTGGCTCCTCCTCAGTATACAGCTAAACATATCTACTGGCTCCTCCTCAGTATACAGCTAAACATATCTACTGGCTCCTCCTCAGTATACAGCTAAACATATCTACTGGCTCCTCCTCAGTATACAGCTAAACATATCTACGGTCTCCTCCTCAGTATACAGCTAAACATATCTACGGTCTCCTTCTCCTCAGTATACAGCTAAACATATCTACTGTCTCCTCCTCCTCCTCAGTATACAGCTAAACATTTATACTGTCTCCTCCTCAGTATACAGCTAAACATATCTACGGTCTCCTCCTCAGTATACAGTTAAACATATCTACGGTCTCCTCCTCCTCAGTATACAGTTAAACATATCTACGGTCTCCTCCTCAGTATACAGTTAAACATATCTACTGTCTCCTCAGTATACAGCTACACAGATCCACATGATGGTTCTATCTCATGGCTTCGCACCAGATAACAAGTCAACAGAGATGATAACAGTTTAACAGGGATGCTGTTTGAGCATCAGAGTTTTGCTTCAAACAAAGTGTCTTGTGCAGTAAGCAGCGTTATTGGATTATCATGTACTTTCTGGATTGAGGAGTGCTTGTTGGGAGGGGTGTGTGTGTTTTAGACTGTCTGGAGGGAAGGGGTTAGGTGAGGAAGCTATGGCTGGGGTGGGACTGCACCCTTATGGTTGCCGTGCATGTGAAGCTCTGTAAAGTGACAGTTTGGCTCAGTGAAGTGAACTGTGCTCTGGAATAGATTTAGAGATGAGGGACAACACTTGAGGGTTATGTGATTCATATTTACAGTAAGAGAGGAGGAAGGAGGGGTTAGGAGTTAGGGAGGAAGTGTAGGACAGAAGAGTTTAAGGACAAGTGAAGGGTGGAGAGTATTTGCATGTGTGTTTGTGCAGTGGTGTGTCCATATGCAGCTGTGTTTATCCTCCCTCAGTAATGTTGACCTATGTTTGACCCCCACCACTTCCCACTGCTGTTATCTATAGGGGGGGTTCAGCACCATCAACACTATTCTCTATAGAGCCTAATGTATGGGGGGGTTCAACACCATCAACACTATTCTCTATAGAGCCTAATGTACGGGGGGGGGGGGGGGGGTTCAACACCATCAACAGTATAGAGGTTGTGGACCTCCAAGATTACCTGCATGGGTGTCAATTAGACAAATACTGCATTGTCAGTTGTCCTGAAAGAACTACAGCACTGTTTTCAGTGTCAGTCCTGGTCCTCTTACCATCACAGGAAGCTCTAGGAGCTCTTACTGTAAACATGGAGCTATAGGAGCTCTTACTGTAACCATGGAGCTCTAGGAGCTCTTACTGTAAACATGGCACTATAGGAGCTCTTACTGTAAACATGGCGCTATAGGAGCTCTTACTGTAACCATGGAGCTCTAGGAGCTCTTACTGTAACCATGGAGATCTTACTGTAAACATGGCGCTATAGGAGCTCTTACTGTAAACATGGAGCTCTAGGAGCTCTTACTGTAAACATGGAGCTCTAGGAGCTCTTACTGTAAACAGAGCTCATATAGGAGCCCTATAGACACTATCATATAATTATCCAAAGCGACTTAGTCATGCATGCATACATTTTACGTAGGGGTAGTCCTGGGAATCTAACCCACTGTCCTGGCATTGCAAGCACCAACTGAGCTACAGAGGACCTCTCACTACCTGCGGAGTCTCTCACCTGTTATAGTGGTTAGATGGAGAGAGGGTCAGTCAGATTGTCTATTTGGGTATAATGGTGATGTGTGATGATGCTGGGAGTCTGACACGCAGGAAAACACACACATTGTTGCCCCCATAAAGCTGTGTCAACAGTAAGCAGATTAAAGGGCTTTTAGTGTGGACTGCAGCACAGACACAAAGAATCGCACCTCCGCCCAAAACTGCTGCTATCAGGAAAAAACTTTTATTGGCTAGTTGTGGCTCTCGGGCCATGATGCCAAGCCTCTGCAGTCAAGCTAGCTTCCTGCTCTCTCTCGACCTCTGCCATGCATTTGAATTGTGCCAAATACAAGTCAATATCAGCTATTGGTTTGAAATTGAATTTTAGACATTTGAGACACAGCACAATTTTAGTCATCAATTTTACTTTCAGGGTTGTCTAGGGTTGTTTCCAAATGGCATACGATATAGTGCACTACTTTTGACCAGAGCCATGGGAATAGGGTACAATTTGAGACACTCCAGTATAGCATTGTCTTGGGGTGTTCTATAATGAAAGGGCTTGCATGTGATTATTGACTTTGATAAATGGCCTGATTTTATTAGCTGTCAATCATCTTAGTGCCGTCTGTTGCTGTTCCAGTGATGTCTCCTCCCACCATCTGCTCCTGAGACGAGGCATCTCGTGTGATCTTGGACATGCTGTGTTGTAGCACACATCTTCCTGGAAAATATTGTTGATTCCGCTAGTTTGGTTATTTTGCTTTCAGACTAGACCACCTGTTTTTAGTTTTTGATTGGGGTCAGGTGTCTACAGATACTGAGCACAGCCTTGGTCGTTGGTTTCTGCTGGTCAAAGGGATTAGACTTGGAGAGCAAAATACATCTAATTCACCTCTACTTTGAAGTTGCATTTGACCTCAAAATAGAGGTAATGAATGACCTTATATCTCTACAGGGCTGGATGGAAGTGAAGGGTTTAGTATCCTACCAGCCATGGGAGGTCAACCTCCTCCACCCTAGTCTGTCTTTTTCTCTCTGTCTCTTTCTCTTTCTCTCTTTCTCTCTCTCTCTCTCTCTGTCTCTCTCTCTCTGTCTCTCTCTCTCTCTGTCTCTCTCGCTCTGTCTCTCTCTCTCTGTCTCTCTCTCTCTCTGTCTCTCTCTCTCTCTGTCTCTCTCTCTCTCTCTGTCTCTCTCTGTCTCTCTCTCTCTCTCTCTCTGTCTCTCTCTCTGTCTCTCTCTCTCTCTGTCTCTCTCTCTCTCTGTCTCTCTGTCTCTCTCTCTCTGTCTCTCTCTCTCTGTCTCTCTGTCTCTCTGTCTCTCTGTCTCTCTGTCTCTCTGTCTCTCTGTCTCTCTCTCTCTCTGTCTCTCTCTCTCTCTGTCTCTCTCTCTCTCTGTCTCTCTCTCTGTCTCTCTCTGTCTCTCTCTCTCTCTCTCTGTCTCTGTCTCTCTGTCTCTCTCTCTCTGTCTCTCTCTCTCTGTCTCTCTCTCTCTGTCTCTGTCTCTCTGTCTCTCTCTCTCTCTGTCTCTCTCTCTCTCTGTCTCTCTCTCTCTCTGTCTCTCTCTCTCTCTCTGTCTCCCGGTGAATGGTCTTCTTTGACAATCTGATCTGATTCATGAATTGTCATATAATATATTGGATGATGGTGATAATGACATTATGTAATGACAAAGAGAACTGTATTCATTCACAAAGGCAAGTCTCTTCCCTGAACCAATGCTGGTCTTTTTCCAGCAACAACGGTGTCATTAGAGAATCCACCACCGACAGGGAGAAAAGCTTGGTGCCAGCACCTCTCTGAGCCCGGCTGACAAAATCACACTAATGATCGCATGTTATTGCGTAACTGTGATGATGCAAAAAATGAAGCAGGTCATGTCCTCATTGGGTTTTTTAATTAAAAAGTGTGTGTGTGTGTGTTTGAGTGAGTGAGTGCTTGTGTCACAACCTGATGTTCTGTCCTGTGATCTCGAAGCTGCTCATCGGGAAGACCTTTGTTTTGGGTTGTGAAACTGGGCCGTAGGATCATTAAACATTTAGACTGCTCAACACAACTTGATGGGCTTATATAAGTGTGCTGGTTCCTCATGTTCACTCCCTGGGCAAGGCTGGCACCTAGCACTAAGGAAAGACAGCTAAGCCTACTTCCCAGGACTTTCCAAAGAGTTGTGACCAATTCTCTTATGTTTAGCCATTGTGCAATATTACAATGTGTTTTGATTAGGGGTGAAACGGTTCACAAAACTCACGGTTTGGTACGATACGGTACAGTGGTGTCACGGTTCGGTACGATACGGTACAGTGGTGTCACGGTTCGGTACGATACGATACAGTGGTGTCACGGTTCGGTACGATACGGTACAGGGGTGTCACGGCTCGGTACAATACGGTACAGTGGTGTCACGGCTCGGTACGATACGGTACAGGGGTGTCACGGCTCGGCTCGATACGGTACAGTGGTGTCACGGCTCGGCTCGATACGGTACAGTGGTGTCACGGCTCGGCTCGATACGGTACAGTGGTGTCACGGTGCGGTTTCGATACATCGGCAAAATAAATGCCTGAAATATGTGATTTGTATTTAGATTTACCATGTATTATAATAGTAACATGGGTAGCTTGAATTCTCATGAGCAGATAGAAACAAAGGGACAACAAACAGCAGTGCCTGCCTTGTAACATTTAAAACAGAACTTCAAGTGTGTAGTCCAGCAGCATATATCAACATTAAGTCACATGGCAGTGTCTTAAACAAAATAGGACCACTTGAGACTGGTTACTTGACCCAAAATATTAGAAAAATTATCAGATTTTCACGTTTTCTTTAAGATTAGTCTATCCACATTATCTGCAGTGAGCACAGATCGGCTTGCTGTGACAATGCCAGCCGCTGTGGAGAATACCCTCTCGCTAGGGACAGAGGTCCCAGACACAGCCAGCCGCTGTGGAGAATACCCTCTCGCTAGGGACGGAGGTCCCAGACACAGCCAGGTAGCTGTGGAGAATACCCTCTCGCTAGGGACGGAGGTCCCAGGCACAGCCAGGTAGCTGTGGAGAATACCCTCTCGCTAGGGACGGAGGTCCCAGGCACAGCCAGGTAGCTGTGGAGAATACCCTCTCGCTAGGGACGGAGGTCCCAGGCACAGCCAGGTAGCTGTGGAGAATACCCTCTCGCTAGGGACGGAGGTCCCAGGCACAGCCAGGTAGCTGTGGAGAATACCCTTTCGCTAGGGACGGAGGTCCCAGGCACAGCCAGGTAGCTGTGGAGAATACCCTCTCGCTAGGGACGGAGGTCCCAGACACAGCCAGGTAGCTGTGGAGAATACCCTCTCGCTAGGGACGGAGGTCCCAGGCACAGCCAGGTAGCTGTGGAGAATACCCTCTCGCTAGGGACGGAGGTCCCAGGCACAGCCAGGTAGCTGTGGAGAATACCCTCTCGCTAGGGACGGAGGTCCCAGGCACAGCCAGGTAGCTGTGGAGAATACCCTCTGGCTAGGGACGGAGGTCCCAGACACAGCCAGGTAGCTGTGGAGAATACCCTCTCGCTAGGGACGGAGGTCCCAGGCACAGCCAGGTAGCTGTGGAGAATACCCTCTCGCTAGGGATGGAGGTCCCAGACACAGCCAGGTAGCTGTGGAGAATACCCTCTCGCTAGGGACGGAGGTCCCAGGCACAGCCAGGTAGCTGTGGAGAATACCCTCTGGCTAGGGACGGAGGTCCCAGACACAGCCAGGTAGCTGTGGAGAATAACCTCTCGCTAGGGACGGAGGTCCCAGACACAGCCATGTCATGGCTTGAATTCCATCTAGTAGGGACATCTTGGATTAGTTTGTGGTTTGGCAGCTCCAGCATCTCCTGTTTTGTCTTGAAAACATGTGCAGCAGTTGTGCTTTTATGAAAGAAGGATACCACCTTCCTGATCTTTGCTAGGAGGCGAGAGGCTGGATTCACTGACATTGCTCTTTGAAACGCTAGATTAACAACGCGAGCAAAGCATCCTATCTGTGGCCCCAATCCAGCTAGTGCAACTGCATTTACATTATTTCCAGCGTTGTCAGTGGTCCCAGGAATCGTTAAGTTATCTCTCTCCAACTTCCACACTGCAACTACTTCCCTTAGCTCCTTAGAGCCTACATGTAGATGTTATATCCACCACTCTAACAGGCTATCAGTAATGAACAGAGCCTACATGTTGTAGATGTTATATCCACCACTCTAACAGGCTATCAGTAATGAACAGAGCCTACATGTAGATGTTATATCCACCACTCTAACAGGCTATCAGCAATGAACAGAGCCTACATGTAGATGTTATATCCACCACTCTAACAGGCTATCAGCAATGAACAGAGCCTACATGTTGTAGAGGTTATATCCACCACTCTAACAGGCTATCAGTAATGAACAGAGCCTACATGTAGATGTTATATCCACCACTCTAACAGGCTATCAGTAATGAACAGAGCCTACATGTTGAAGTTATATCCACCACTCTAACAGGCTATCAGCAATGAACAGAGCCTACATGTTGATGTTATATCCACCACTCTAACAGGCTATCAGTAATGAACAGAGCCTACATGTAGATGTTATATCCACCACTCTAACAGGCTATCAGTAATGAACAGAGCCTACATGTAGATGTTATATCCACCACTCTAACAGGCTATCAGTAATGAACAGAACCTACATGTAGAGGTTATATCCACCACTCTAACAGGCTATCAGTAATGAACAGAGCCTACATGTAGATGTTATATCCACCACTCTAACAGGCTATCAGTAATGAACAGAGCCTACATGTTGTAGATGTTATATCCACCACTCTAATAGGCTATCAGTAATGAACAGAACCTACATGTAGAGGTTATATCCACCACTCTAACAGGCTATCAGTAATGAACAGAGCCTACATGTTGTAGATGTTATATCCACCACTCTAACAGGCTATCAGTAATGAACAGAGCCTACATGTAGATGTTATATCCACCACTCTAACAGGCTATCAGTAATGAACAGAGCCTATATGTAGATGTTATATCCACCACTCTAACAGGCTATCAGCAATGAACAGAGCCTACATGTTGTAGATGTTATATCCACCACTCTAATAGGCTATCAGTAATGAACAGAGCCTATATGTAGATGTTATATCCACCACTCTAACAGGCTATCAGCAATGAACAGAGCCTACATGTTGTAGATGTTATATCCACCACTCTAACAGGCTATCAGTAATGAACAGAGCCTACATGTAGATGTTATATCCACCACTCTAACAGGCTATCAGTAATGAACAGAGCCTACATGTTGTAGATGTTATATCCACCACTCTAATAGGCTATCAGTAATGAACAGAGCCTACACGTTGTAGATGTTATATCCACCACTCTAACAGGCTATCAGCAATGAACAGAGCCTACATGTTGTAGAGGTTATATCCACCACTCTAACAGGCTATCAGTAATGAACAGAGCCTACATGTAGATGTTATATCCACCACTCTAACAGGCTATCAGTAATGAACAGAGCCTACATGTAGAGGTTATATCCACCACTCTAACAGGCTATCAGTAATGAACAGAGCCTACATGTAGATGTTATATCCACCACTCTAACAGGCTATCAGTAATGAACAGAGCCTACATGTAGATGTTATATCCACCACTCTAATAGGCTATCAGTAATGAACAGAGCCTACATGTTGTAGATGTTATATCCACCACTCTAACAGGCTATCAGTAATGAACAGAGCCTACATGTAGATGTTATATCCACCACTGTAACAGGCTATCAGTAATGAACAGAGCCTACATGTAGATGTTATATCCACCACTCTAACAGGCTATCAGCAATGAACAGAGCCTACATGTAGATGTTATATCCACCACTCTAACAGGCTATCAGTACTGAACAGAACCTACATGTTGTAGATGTTATATCCACCACTCTAACAGGCTATCAGCAATGAACAGAGCCTACATGTAGATGTTATATCCACCACTCTAACAGGCTATCAGTAATGAACAGAGCCTACATGTATATGTTATATCCACCACTCTAACAGGCTATCAGTAATGAACAGAGCCTACATGTATATGTTATATCCACCACTCTAACAGGCTATCAGTAATGAACAGAGCCTACACGTTGTAGATGTTATATCCACCACTCTAACAGGCTATCAGTAATGAACAGAGCCTACATGTAGATGTTATATCCACCACTCTAACAGGCTATCAGTAATGAACAGAGCCTACATGTAGATGTTATATCCACCACTCTAACAGGCTATCAGTAATGAACAGAGCCTACATGTAGATGTTATATCCACCACTCTAACAGGCTATCAGTAATGAACAGAGCCTACATGTAGATGTTATATCCACCACTCTAACAGGCTATCAGTAATGAACAGAGCCTACATGTAGATGTTATATCCACCACTCTAACAGGCTATCAGTAATGAACAGAGCCTACATGTTGTAGATGTTATATCCACCACTCTAACAGGCTATCAGTAATGAACAGAGCCTACATGTTGAAGTTATATCCACCACTCTAACAGGCTATCAGTAATGAACAGAGCCTACATGTTGATGTTATATCCACCACTCTAACAGGCTATCAGTAATGAACAGAGCCTACATGTTGAAGTTATATCCACCACTCGTTGGTAATCCCCGTTATAGTTTCCAGGGAACCTGAAATGTTCCCAGACGTCAGACCTGAATGGTACTGGGGCGTCTTCTAGTTCTGGCTCGCCATGTTGCGCCTTTGCATGTAGCCAACTGCTAATTCCTTCATAAGCGAATTGCCGCTACGACGGTCTCAGCTCTGTTCTCCCTAGAATGGAATAACTAATGAGTGGAGCTGCATACAGCTACGAGACTAAACGTTTTAAAACATTTTTAAAGACAACTTTATTACTATGTAGATTTTTTTCCACGTTAATTTATACGCCATTGGTTTATGCAATAATATAATTTTTTTACAATTACATATATCTTCCTAGCTATAATATATGATTAATGTATTGTTCGGTTCGCAGTGCGTACCGAACCGTGCACCGTGGACGTACCGTTTCACCCCTAGTTTTGATGCTTTCACCATCGAATCTGTAGTTAGAATCGGTAGATGCTCATTGCTCAAGTAGAGCTACGACAACACTCTACGACTACGCTCTACGACTACTAACGACAACCCTTATGCACACATACCCTTAGTATGTGTATGAGTCTCTATTTCCCTTAGCAACAATCCTCTAACCATGACATTGATTCTCTACTAATGATAGGTTGTACTCTACTCTGGTGTTGACACAGCTGGTGTTTGTTCAGAGGACAGAGATGGCTATCACGGGCAGGTCAAGCTACCCCTGCCACCGCCCTGTGTGTGTGTGTAGGGGCCACACCTGGGTGTGTTATTTAAATACTTTTTGTTTTCTGTATATTTGAGTATATCCAAATACACAGCCCAAAACGTAGTTTTACTTCAGTATTTTAATGGTCGTTTGTAAAAACAGAAAATAAATAGTCGGCCAAATTGTATTTGAAAGTATTTCCATATACCTAGGATAAATGCATGGGAGTGTATTTGAGTCAGTATATTTGAGTATTTTCAAATACTTTCCAAGTGTATACAAACACATTCCAATATTCAACTATTTAGTTTTTTCCAAAGAAAGTTATCTGTATAGTTATTTTTAAAATGTATTGAAAAATACCTGAAATACCTGAAATAATATTTGAATTGGTCTGGTAGGGGCACCTGGTTCCACACCCTGTACACTGGGCCATTGGCCACCAGCTATAGTGGAAATCACTACCTGCTGAGTGCTATGATGAAGAACATGTTAAAACACAGACACACACATGTGCGCACACTCCCCATAGCTCTGAGGCTCTGACATCGTTGACCCAGGGGTGTCCATGGGGTCTAGCTGCACTTGGTTCCCCATCAGAGTTCATAACGTGCAGACAGAGAGCATGAGAAGAGAGGGGACACTCCTGACCCTAAGAACTTGGGAAGTGAAAAGATGTTTACACTTTGACAGCATTCCTCTAAACTCTACACACCCTGTACACTGGGCCCCCGGCCACCAGCTAAATGAGAGGTTACACACCCTGTACACTGGGCCCCTGACCACCAGCTAAATGAGAGGTTACACACCCTGTACACTGGGCCCCTGACCCCCAGATAAATGAGAGGTTACACACCCTGTACACTGGGCCCCTGACCACCAGCTAAATGAGAGGTTACACACCCTGTACACTGGGCCCCCGGCCACCAGCTAAATGAGAGGTTACACACCCTGTACACTGGGCCCCCGGCCACCAGCTAAATGAGAGGTTACACACCCTGTACACTGGGCCCCCGGCCACCAGCTAAATGAGAGGTTACACACCCTGTACACTGGGCCCCTGACCACCAGCTAAATGAGAGGTTACACACCCTGTACACTGGGCCCCTGACCACCAGCTAAATGAGAGGTTACACACCCTGTACACTGGGCCCCCGGCCACCAGCTAAATGAGAGGTTACACACCCTGTACACTGGGCCCCTGACCACCAGCTAAATGAGAGGTTACACACCCTGTACACTGGGCCCCCGGCCACCAGCTAAATGAGAGGTTACACACCCTGTACACTGGGCCCCTGGCCACCAGCTAAATGAGGGGTTACACAACCTGTACACTGGGCCCCTGACCACCAGCTAAATGAGGGGTTACACAACCTGTACACTGGGCCCCTGACCACCAGCTAAATGAGGGGTTACACACCCTGTACACTGGGCCCCTGACCACCAGCTAAATGAGAGATTACACACCCTGTACACTGGGCCCCTGACCACCAGCTAAATGAGGGGTTACACACCCTGTACACTGGGCCCCTGACCACCAGCTAAATGAGAGATTACACAACCTGTACACTGGGCCCCTGACCACCAGCTAAATGAGGGGTTACACACCCTGTACACTTGGCCCCTGATCACCAGCTAAATGAGAGGTTACACAACCTGTACACTTGGCCCCTGATCACCAGCTAAATGAGAGGTTACACAACCTGTACACTGGGCCCCTGACCACCAGCTAAATGAGGGGTTACACACCCTGTACACTGGGCCCCTGACCACCAGCTAAATGAGAGGTTACACAACCTGTACACTGGGCCCCTGACCACCAGTTAAATGAGGGGTTACACACCCTGTACACTTGGCCCCTGACCACCAGCTAAATGAGAGGTTACACACCCTGTACACTGGGCCCCCGGCCACCAGCTAAATGAGAGGTTACACACCCTGTACACTGGGCCCCCGGCCACCAGCTAAATGAGAGGTTACACACCCTGTACACTGGGCCCCTGACCACCAGCTAAATGAGAGGTTACACACCCTGTACACTGGGCCCCTGACCACCAGCTAAATGAGAGGTTACACACCCTGTACACTGGGCCCCCGGCCACCAGCTAAATGAGAGGTTACACACCCTGTACACTGGGCCCCTGACCACCAGCTAAATGAGAGGTTACACACCCTGTACACTGGGCCCCCGGCCACCAGCTAAATGAGAGGTTACACACCCTGTACACTGGGCCCCTGGCCACCAGCTAAATGAGGGGTTACACAACCTGTACACTGGGCCCCTGACCACCAGCTAAATGAGGGGTTACACAACCTGTACACTGGGCCCCTGACCACCAGCTAAATGAGGGGTTACACACCCTGTACACTGGGCCCCTGACCACCAGCTAAATGAGAGATTACACACCCTGTACACTGGGCCCCTGACCACCAGCTAAATGAGGGGTTACACACCCTGTACACTGGGCCCCTGACCACCAGCTAAATGAGAGATTACACAACCTGTACACTGGGCCCCTGACCACCAGCTAAATGAGGGGTTACACACCCTGTACACTTGGCCCCTGATCACCAGCTAAATGAGAGGTTACACAACCTGTACACTTGGCCCCTGATCACCAGCTAAATGAGAGGTTACACAACCTGTACACTGGGCCCCTGACCACCAGCTAAATGAGGGGTTACACACCCTGTACACTGGGCCCCTGACCACCAGCTAAATGAGAGGTTACACAACCTGTACACTGGGCCCCTGACCACCAGTTAAATGAGGGGTTACACACCCTGTACACTTGGCCCCTGATCACCAGCTAAATGAGAGGTTACACAACCTGTACACTGGGCCCCTGACCACCAGCTAAATGAGGGGTTACACACCCTGTACACTGGGCCCCTGACCACCAGCTAAATGAGAGGTTACACAACCTGTACACTGGGCCCCTGGCCACCAGCTAAATGAGGGGTTACACACCCTGTACACTTGGCCCCTGATCACCAGCTAAATGAGAGGTTACACACCCTGTACACTGGACCCCTGACCACCAGCTAAATGAGAGATTACACACACTGGGCCCCTGACCACCAGCTAAATGAGAGGTTACACACCCTGTACACTGGGCCCCTGACCACCAGCTAAATGAGAGGTTACACACACTGGGCCACTGACCACCAGCTAAATGAGAGGTTACACACTCTGTACACTGGGCCCCTGACCCCCCAGCTAAATGAGAGGTTACACACCCTGTACACTGGGCCCCTGACCACCAGCTAAATGAGAGGTTACACACCCTGTACACTGGGCCCCTGACCACCAGCTAAATGAGAGGTTACACACCCTGTACACTGGGCCCCTGACCACCAGCTAAATGAGGTTGTGCTGTGAAATAGAATGGGATTATTTTGTCTGTTTGCTTTATACCCGTCCTTTATGATGATGTAGGACGTTGGTGTTTGAGTCAACGATGTGTATGTGAAGGATGTCGTTACGATGACTTTGATGTCTAATGACTGCATTCCAAGCCTCTTTTAAAAGATCAGAAGGCTGGGTGCTGTTTTACAAGAGGCCCACCTTTTTAATTTCATCTTTTCATATCTAAGCTGTGTCCCAAATGCGCCCTATGCACTTCTTTTGACCAGGACCTATAGGGGTCTGGTCAGAAATAGTGCACTATAACAGAGAATAGGGTGTCACTTGGGACTCATTCTGTCTATCTATGCAGAGCAGGCCTCAGAAGCATGTATTGTAATAGCAGAGTTGTGTTTTAAACCAAATAGAAACGTCTCTCTGTGTCTAATTATTAAGAAGTCTGCTGTTTTTAAAGTGCTTTGCTCCAGACACGTTAAAAAGCTTTCTGGTTGATGAGATCGTTAAGTCGGTAAGACAGGAGATGAATACGTCTTGTCTGTTTTGTGTTTTCTCCAGGTGAGGAAACGGTGTTAGCGATTTGACCGGACGAGGAAGTCATCTTTCCAGAGAGGTGAGAGATATATTTATTTACATGAATTAACGTCACTCTTCTAGCTGACTTATTGTGTAGCAGCACCAGTGGGTTGTATCAACAACTCCAGTTCATGTATCACATTCATTGTAGACTTGTTATGTGTTTTAATGAAAAGACATTGCCGTTGTCTCCAGTGCGTCATGTGCAGTAGGCTAAGCATTATTCTGCATGGAAATCTTTCTCCACCGTGCCACAGACGTTTTCAAAAATAAACGGACACTTTGGGTTGCCACTTGCTTATTTTGGAAATGCTGAACTAACAAATGATATGGCTTTGATTTGTCTATTGGTGGTCACTCTGTGCCTGTCTGGCGAGACGTTTTACTGTGGTTGCACACACACACACACACACACACACACACACACACACACACACACACACACACACACACACACACACACACCACAAGATGTTTTACTGCTTTTGGAAGTTATCCTACATGGGAAATAGTGACTGCTTTTGTCTCCCTAAAATGTTCAGTTTACAGTCTGTCTCTCTCTCCTCTTCCTCTCTTGTTCCTCTCCTCCCCCGTCTGTGGTTGAAGAGGGCCTGACCATGCCTCTCCTATGTCATCTGATTTGTTTAACATTTCTTCATCTCCTCATCATTTTTCGCCGGCTCAGTCTGGTCTAGACGTTTTCCTTGACGTACCAACCTGTCGTGTTTACGGTCCTAACAGCACCATCCCTCTTCAGAGGACAACTTCACTACTATTTATGCTACATGGCATGAGCCTCCTCATCAGTTTCTGAACTGTGTATCGAGGTCATGACAATAAGCTTTAGTCATGACGATAATGCCTAGGTTGGCCTGTCAACATTATCCAGGGAACGTGTTTGACACATAATGAGACACTTAAGCAAGCAGTCAGCATTGTTTTCCCCCTGGCCTGGGTCTGGCCTGGGTCTGGCCTGGGCTTATAGTGTCTGCCTGGGTCTGGCCTGGGTCTGGCCTGGGCATATAGGGTCTGGCCTGGGCATATAGTGTCTGGCCTGGGTCTGACCTGGGCAATAAGTGTCTGGCCTGGGTCTGGCCTGGGCATATAGTGTCTGGCCTGGGTCTGGCCTGGGTCTGACCTGGGCATATAGTGTCTGCGTGGGACTTGGCAACCTGCCAGAGTAGGAACTGAATGAACAAAGATGCTCTAAACTGAGGAGGAGGAGGGGGAGGAGGAGGAGGAGGGGGGGGGGGGGGAGGAGGGGGAGGAGGAGGAGGAGGGGGGGGAGGAGGGGGAGGAGGAGGAGGAGGGGGGGGAGGAGGAGGAGGGGGAGGAGGAGGGGGAGGAGGAGGAGGGGTGTTTTATGAGCTTTGTCAAGGTTGCTATCTGAGCTATCTCCGTTTTCACTGTAGTTTTATCTTTGAATCAACCAGTCTTTAACCTTTCTTTAACTAGGTAAGTCAATTGCTTTCTTATGGAATGTGACGGCTTGCATGTAGAGCTTTCTCCATTTTAATTGTCCGTGGACATAGTCTGTCTGCTTGGTGCGTCGTCTGTCTGCTTGGTGCGTCGTCTGTCTGCTTGGTGCATCGTCTGTCTGCTTGGTGCGTCGTCTGTCTGCTCGGTGCGTCGTCCATATTTAGGATTTGCAGTTAAGTGAGGCTGCTAATCTCTCTGGCTAAGCTCCTTATACTGCATTTCTACATTACACCACAATGGAAAGTGGATTTGAGTTTGTCACTTTAAGCTAGTTAATCATTTCATAGTGCTTTTTCTGTCTGTTATCTTGCCTCGATAGCAATATCTGAAGAGACAAAAGTCTGAAAATGACGAATTCTTATTTGTCGGCTGGTCCTGTTTTCGTGTTAAAATACTTCTGTGATGATGCAAGTTAACAATGGTGTTGGAGTGAAATAGAGAATTGGCCTCAATTCTCTTTCTCTCTCTCCCCTCTCTATGCGTTTCCATGTGGTTAATTTATTCCATTCCTCCAAGGCAGTCTGATGTGACTAATGTCTAGGCCAGGGGTACACACACACACACACACACACACACACACACACACACACACACACACACACACACACACACACACACACACACACACACACACACACACAGCACAGAGAGACAGAGGACCAGGCATTCCAAGGGGTTGTGAGGGCGTTAGCCCAGAGAGGTACACCCACTACCCCTGAAAGGAGGACCGGAGGAGGGGAAAAAAGGAGAGACAGAATAGAGAGAAAAAGCTGCATGACTCGTAAACCTTTTACAGGACCGGATGGATGGATGGGTGGATGTTGAAGGGTTCAGTACCAACCATGCAAGGTCCAGTTGTTCCTCTCTTTCTCTCCCTCTGTCATTCACCCTGGTAAGACGAGCTATGCTAGCTGTACTAGACCAGTGTGTAGGACAGTAAAGAGACCTTGCTAGCTCCCTGGGCCACCATTTAAACCTACACACACATATCACATGTTTGTTTTACTATCCTTGTGGGGACCAAAACATTTATTCCCATTCAAAATCATATTCTCCAGAACCCTAAACTTAGCCTAAAATGGCCTTTTTTCTTGTGGGGACCAACTAATTTCCACACTTGTCTGAACTTTCCTTGTTTTATTATCCTTGTGAGAACTTATTGTCCCCACAAAGATAGTAATACCAAAAAAACACACGCACAGAGCTCCCTGGGCTGCCATTTAAACCTCTTCTCCCCCTCAGACCCACGTGAAACACTCAGCTGTAAGTCTAACACGCTCCACACTGACTCCACACTCCACTTCCTGATCGGCAGGACTTCTCGCAGTAATGATGTCATGCACCTTGTTATTATGATATAATCGTTACTACCGCTCCATCTGGTCATGTTTAAAGACCGCTCAGTGGTTACCCATGTGATTCCCCGGAATTTAAAGCAAATCCCAAGTATATCAGTCTCTCACAATGTACAGTAAGATGTGCAGTGCCTTCAGAAAGTATTCAAATCCCTTATTCCATATTTTGTTGTGTTACAGCCTGAATTCAAAATGTATACAATTTTGTTTTTCTCACCCATCTACACACAATACTCCATAATGACAAAGGGAAAATATGTTTTTGGAAATGTTTGCAAATGTATTGAAAATGAAATTTAGAAATATATCTAATTTGCATAAGTATTCACACCCATGAGTCAATACTTTTTAGAATCATCTTTGGCAGCGATTACAGCTGAGAGTCTTTCTGGTTAAGTCTAAGAGCTTTCCACTCCTGGATTGTGCAACATTTGCCCATTTATTATTTTCAAAATTCTTCAAACTCTGTCACATTGATCATTGCTAGACAACTATTTTCAGGTCTTGCCTTAGATTTTCAAGTAGATTTAAGTCAAAACCGTAACATTCACTGTCTTCTTGGTGGACAGCAGAGTGAACCAGATTTTCCTCTAGGATTTGGCCTGTGCTTAGCTCCATTCGGTTTCTTTTTTATCCTGAAAAACTCCCCAGTCCTTAACGATTACAAGCATACCCATAACATGATACAACCACCACTATGCTTGAAAATATGGTGAGTTGTACTCAGTAATGTATTGGATTTTCCTCCAACGTAACACTTTGGATTCAAGACAAAAAGTGAATTGCTTTGCCACATTTTTTGCAGTATTACTTTAGTGCCTTGTTGCAAACATGATGCATGTTTTGTAATATTCTGTACAGGCTTCCTTCTTTTCACTCTGTCAATTAGGTTAGTATTGTAGAGTAAGTACAATGTGGTTGATCCATCCCCAGTTTTCTCCTATCACAGACATTAAAGTCACCATTGCCCTCATGGTGAAATCCCTGAGCAGTTTTCTTCCTCTCCGGCAACTGAGTTAGAAAGAACGTCTGTATCTATGTAGTGACTCTGCTCTTTTTTTAAAAACAAACATTTATTGTCTACCAATAGGTGCCTTTCTTTGGTCTTTGTGGTCAAATCTTTGTTTGAAGTTCATTGCTCCCGAATGAGGGACCTTACAGATAATTGTATGTGTGGGGTACAGGGATGAGGTAGTCATTAAAAATCATGTTCAACACTATTATTGCACACAGTGAGTCCATGCAACTTATTCTGCGATTTGTTTTAAAACATTGTACTCCTGAACTTATTTAGGCTTGTCATAACAAAGGGGTTCATTTTGTAATTCATTTATAAAAGTTTTGATCAACACAATTCCACTTTGACATTAAGGTTTTTTTTAGGCCAGAGACAAATACATCTTAATTAATTCATTTTAAATGAAGTCAAAGGATGTGAATACTTTGTGAAGGCATGTGGTGTTGGTAGTTGGTAGTGCTGCTGTGGTGTTGGTAGTTGGTAGTGCTGCTGTGGTGTTGGTAGTTGGTAGTGCTGCTGTGGTGTTGGTAGTTGGTAGTGCTGCTGTGGTGTTGGTAGTGCTGCTGTGGTGTTGGTAGTGCTGCTGTAGCTTGGCATCCTCTCCTCTGTTCTCTGCTCTAATCATCTGGCTTTACCCAGTGTCTTATCTCTCTCTGTGGAGTAGAGCAAACAGTCTCTCTCTGGAGCAAACTAATGGACAGATGCAAGCAGCCTGGATCCTCTCTACCGGTGTCGATTCCTCTAAAGGACAGATATGCAGTCTGGCTCTCTGCCCACACAACCTCTCTCCACTGATAGAACGTCTCTCTCACATGTGTCTTGGTTGGAGTTGAATTTAAGAGCCTGGTAAAAATCTGTACGTCCAGGAGGTTGTCATTTGTAGAAAATGTAAAAAGCATGTGGAGGGAGATTCTAGATGTGGCTTGGCCAAAGTGACTGTGTGTCTGTGTGTGAGTGAGACAGGGAGTTGTAGAAACCCAGTGGACGGGTGGTAGTCCATATGGATCTTGAGGCTTGGCCAAAGTGACTGTGTGTGAGTGAGACAGAGAGTTGTAGAAACCCAGTGGACGGGTGGTAGTCCATATGGATCTTGAGGCTTGGCCAAAGTGACTGTGTGACTGTGTGAGTGAGACAGAGAGCTGTAGAAACCCAGTGGACGGGTGGTAGTCCATATGGATCTTGAGGCTTGGCCAAAGTGACTGTGTGTCTGTGTGTGAGTGAGACAGAGAGTTGTAGAAACCCAGTGGACGGGTGGTAGTCCATATGGATCTTGAGGCTTAGCCAAAGTGACTGTGTGACTGTGTGAGTGAGACAGAGAGTTGTAGAAACCCAGTGGACGGGTGGTAGTCCATATGGATCTTGAGGCTTGGCCAAAGTGACTGTGTGTCTGTGTGTGAGTGAGACAGAGAGCTGTAGAAACCCAGTGGACGGGTGGTAGTCCATATGGATCTTGAGGCTTGGCCAAAGTGACTGTGTGACTGTGTGAGTGAGACAGAGAGCTGTAGAAACCCAGTGGACGGGTGGTAGTCCATATGGATCTTGAGGCTTGGCCAAAGTGACTGTGTGACTGTGTGAGTGAGACAGAGAGCTGTAGAAACCCAGTGGACGGGTGGTAGTCCATATGGATCTTGAGGCTTAGCAGAAGTGACGGGTTGAAATTGTGGTGATTTGAAAGGTATGTAAGTGATATCAGGTTTTTGAAAGTGAGTGTTGGGGGGGGGGGGTTGTTGTATGTTAGGGTGTCTGCAGATGGCCATTCCCTCACTCTCTCTATCTCTATCTCTAGTAGTGACCACAGAGCCATAGAATGCTGAAAACACAGTAGAGTCAGTTTATCTGCTAAACACTGGCCTGAGAGCTGACAGGCTGGGCTTCACACACACACACACGGGGCCGGGGGGAAACGGCACTGGGCCGCTCCAGATTAATCAGTAGGGGTGTTTCCCTGACACATACCAGCTGTGCCGGTCTCCATGGGGACACACAGTGACTCATCGCTATTGGACCAGACTCACCGGACCGTGGCTGTGGATTGGCTGTGTGTGGCTGTATTGATTGGCAGTGTGTTTACAGCAGGGTATGATTTGTTTGTAGTGGTTTCAATTAAGGAAAGTTTAAGGACGTTTTTTGTTGCAGTGTATTGATGATGTTGAAGTGGCCATGACATGGCTGTCAGTGACTTTTCAAGGTTATTTAGTACATTGTGTGTGTGTGTGTGTGTGTGTGTGTGTGTGTGTGTGTGCGCGCATCATTTTGGGAGGGAGATGGGTGCGGTCAGTGTGTTGTGTTTTCAGTTTTGGCCCGCCAGCTCTGTTCTGTCTCCTATCATGCTTCTATCACCCTGTATCTCCTGGGGCCTCTACAGCTGGCTGATGTGAGATCTCAGTCAACCAGACTAGTGTTAGCAGTCAACCCTGAGTCACACACACGGACGCACACACACATGCAACAATGTATGCATACTCTGTCTCTCTCTTCACACACACATCCCCTCCAGCTCTGGCTGGTAGTCTGTGTGGTCTTTGTAGCGCTGAGCCGAGTGGCCACAAACGACAGCATTGTCCTCAGGGAGGCTGGGAAACTTGGAGCGCAAACTCTCTCCTCAAGCAGTGTCAGGCCAGTCCACTGCTCCATTCAACTCAATGGGCTGTTTCAGCAAGAACTCCTCAAGGAGAGAGAGAAGAGAAATGATTGGAGAAGAGGAGGAAGAGAGTCGAAGAGGAGATCATGTAGGAGGGAGTTGAATAAGAGGAGAGGAGGAAGATGGGAGGAGAGAGAGTTGAAGAAGGGAGAAAGAGTTGAAATATAATGAAAGGTAGAGGAGGTGAGGGAGTCAGGAAAGGTCAACTGCCACAGGCAGAATAGAATGAGAAGGAATGCTAGACTAGGTGATATAAGGTTGTTGTATGGTAGAATATTACTACAGGAATGTTATAGTCAGTGTACAGGACATTGACTAAAGATGGGTATTAACTTTCTATTACACTGTAGTAAATTCATGTGTAGGATAGGAGAGGGAGTTTTGGGTGCATTCATGTTGAGTAAGTACATCATCCGTTAGCTGATCATCCCAGGCTAAGATATGATCTACTGTCACTTACTGACGGAGAGGAGTGGAAAAGCTCCTCTGGGTTTTACAACTGGGAGGAGTGGAGAAGCTCCTCTGGGTTTTATATAACTGGGAGGAGTGGAGAAGCTCCTCTGGGTTTTACAACTGGGAGGAGTGGAGAAGCTCCTCTGGGTTTTACAACTGGGAGGAGTGGAGAAGATTTGAGGGGTAAAGATTTTAAAGGGCCACAAGTGACAGGTAAGTAGCGGTTAAGAGCGTTGGGTCAAAAACCGAAAGGTCGCTCGTTTGAATCTCTGAGCCGACTAGGTGAAAAATCTGCCCACGAGCCCTTGAGCAAGGCACTTAACCCTAATTGCTCCTGTAAGTTGTGATAGAAAATTCCGTATTTACCTGGTTTATTTGATATTAATGGTTAACAAGTCTGTATTTTCATGGGCTCCACTCCAGTTCCCTGCAGCTAATCTGGGTGTATGGTCACCAGAGATGGCTTGAGCTGACAAATGAGTTAGACTGCATTAAATAGACAAGAATGTGCTTTACTAGAGATAGTTTAGGAGTAGAACAATCCCTCATTGTCTCTAAATCCTCCTTGCATATGAGAAACTAAGCCAGGGTGGGGTTAAGACGACAACCCACGTGCAGATTTTTGTGCTTATTTTTTAACCATTATTTAACTAGGCAAGCCAGTTAAGAACAAATTCTTATTTACAATGACGGCCTACCGGGGAACAGTATGGTAACTGCCTTATTCAGGGGCAGAAAGACACATTTTTACCTTGTCAGCTCAGGGATTCGATCCAGCAACCTTTCGGTTACTGGCCCAACGCTCTAACCACGAGGCTCAGTAGTGTAGATGCGCCGCTATAGCCTTGGGTTCGATCCTGTGCCACAACCGGCCATGACCAGGAGCCCCATAGGACAGTGCACAATTGGCCCAGCGCCGTCTGGGGTAGGGGAGGGTTTGGCCAGTGTGGTTTCCTTGGCTCATCGTGCTCTAGCGACTCCCATTGACTGGGCTGGGCGCCTGCAAGCTGACTCCGGTCGTCAGTCGAACTGTGTTTTTTCCGACATATTGGTGCGGCTGACATCCGGGTTAAGAGAGCAGTGTGACAAGAACTATACAGCCAGGCGGGTCATGTTTCAGAGGACGCAGGACTCGACCTTCGCCGCTCAAAAGCCCATTGAGTAGTAGAAGAGATGAGCCAACGGACCAAATTCAGGGAGAAAAGGGTTTAAAAAATAAGGTTGTGGCCATACCACCCTTAACGTGCCTGTTCAGGGTCGGGCCTGGTTAGTACTGGGATGGGAGACTGTCTGGGAATACCAACTGCAGTAAGCAAAAAAGACAAGACTGAAAGTTACGGGGTAGTTTCATGTAAAGGCCTTAGTAATTGTATATATATTTTTTTAAACACAGTAATATATTGAACAATATACTGTGCCAAATACTCAGGTATGTCCCATCTGCAAACTGTACAATGGTTGGTTTAGAGGAAACGTGTTGTTATTAACTGACTAATTCCATTTGCTAACAGGTATCATAGCAATCTATGTACCAGTCACCGATAGGACCACAGCAAACAATCACACATAATTATTATTTTTATTAATAGCAAATCGTAACAAGATAAAAAAAATATTCCATCATTGTGTTTTTACATTTAATGTACTCAGATGTGCAAACTAAATAATTCCAAATGTCATGGAAAAAATGAAAAAACACTATCTAATATCCTCAGAAAATCTGGCAGTCTGTGTGGAAATATGTTGCAACAGCGTGTTGTTGAAGTCAGAGAATGTGAGTATATAACTAATGGAGTTTGGGAGTCTGGTGGTCCGTGTGCCTGGATCCCTCAGTGTTTGCATCCTAAACAGCACCCTATTCAATACATAATGCCTATGTGCCCTGGTCAAAAGTAGTGCACTATACAGGGGATATGGTGCCATTTAGGATGCTGTGTCTCCAATGGAGGCTTTGCCGTTAATCCACATGGGCCGTCTCAACGCGATCTCTCACTGCTGGATCATAACTGAGATGTTATTAGCTAGATGCTTTCAATGTGTCAGTGTGAAAATGAAGACGGTATTTTCTATGTCAGCAGCTTGATGTGGTAGTCTATGTTTTCTCTATGATGATGATGGCTAGTGACCTATGTGTTTTTAATAATATAATAATACACTGCTCAAAAAAATAAAGGGTACACTTAAACAACACAATGTAACTCCAAGTCAATCACACTTCTGTGAAATCAGAAGTGGGGGTTGTGCTTACAGCCCAACACCGTGCAGGATGTTTGGCATTTGCCAGAGAACACCAAGATTGGCAAATTCGCCACTGGCGTCCTGTGCTCTTCACAGATGAAAGCAGGTTCACACTGAGCACATGTGACAGACGTGACAGTCTGGAGACGCCGTGGAGAACGTTCTGCTGCCTGCAACATCCTCCAGCATGACCGGTTTGGCGGTGGGTCAGTCATGGTGTGGGGTGGCATTTCTTTGGGGGGCCGCACAGCCCTCCATGTGCTCGCCAGAGGTAGCCTGACTGCCATTAGGTACCGAGATGAGATCCCTTGTGAGACCATATGCTGGTGCGGTTGGCCCTGGGTTCCTCCTAATGCAAGACAATGCTAGACCTCATGTGGCTGGAGTGTGTCAGCAGTTCCTGCAAGAGGAAGGCATTGATGCTATGGACTGGCCCGCCCGTTCCCCAGACCTGAATCCAATTGAGCACATCTGGGACATCATGTCTCGCTCCATCCACCAACGCCACGTTGCACCACAGACTGTCCAGGAGTTGGCGGATGCTTTAGTCCAGGTCTGGGAGGAGATCCCTCAGGAGACCATCCACCACCTCATCAGGAGCATGCCCAGGTGTTGTAGGGAGGTCATACAGGCACGTGGAGGCCACACACACTACTGAGCCTCATTTTGACTTGTTTTAAGGTCATTACATCAAAGTTGGATCAGCCTGTAGTGTGGTTTTCCACTTTAATTTTGAGTGTGACTCCAAATCCAGACCTCCATGGGTTGATAAATTTGATTTCCATTGATACATTTTGTGTGATTTTGTTGTCAGCACATTCAACTATGTAAAGAAAAAAGTATTTAATAAGAATATTTCATTCATTCAGATCTAGGATGTGTTATTTTAGTGTTCCCTTTATTTTTTTGAGCAGTGTATATAATATATTGTAGTTTGCCTGTGGAGTGGCCGATCGTGTCAATGTTTTTTTATTGTATGTTGTTTAGGTGTAATGGAACCAAATATCGACCATAACGAATTCAATTGAATGATCTATTCTGGTATTAATAAATTGAATGATCTCTATCGGATACATCCACATATTATGACCTCTCACACACACCACAGTTGATTTGACTTGATTTGAAGGCAGAGTCCTGTCACTATAGTCACTGAGGATGCTGTATAGGGTTGCTTCTTGACTCGCCACAGACACATTCTCATTAGCAGTAGGATCCCATCCACCTCTGTCACACAGTATTACAGTCAAGGAACGTGCCAACGGTCACAGAAGCCCCCAACATCCATAACTAGGGTCAGGGATAGCCCCTGGACATCCATAACTAGGGTCAGGGATAGCCCCTGGACACCCATAACTAGGGTCAGGGATAGCCCCTGGACATCCATAACTAGGGTCAGGGATAGCCCCTGGACACCCATAACTAGGGTCAGGGATAGCCCCTGGACATCCATAACTAGGGTCAGGGATAGCCCCTGGACACCCATAACTAGGGTCAGGGATAGCCCCTGGACATCCATAACTAGGGTCAGGGATAGCCCCTGGACACCCATAACTAGGGTCAGGGATAGCCCCTGGACATCCATAACTAGGGTCAGGGATAGCCCCTGGACACCCATAACTAGGGTCAGGGATGGCCCCTGGACATCCATAACTAGGGTCAGGGATGGCCCCTGGACATCCATAACTAGGGTCAGGGATAGCCCCTGGACACCCATAACTAGGGTCAGGGATAGCCCCTGGACATCCATAACTAGGGTCAGGGATGGCCCCTGGACATCCATAACTAGGGTCAGGGATGGCCCCTGGACATCCATAACTAGGGTCAGGGATAGCCCCTGGACATCCATAACTAGGGTCAGGGATAGCCCCTGGACATCCATAACTAGGGTCAGGGATAGCCCCTGGACACCCATAACTAGGGTCAGGGATAGCCCCTGGACATCCATAACTAGGGTCAGGGATAGCCCCTGGACACCCATAACTAATGTCAGGGATAGCCCCTGGACATCCATAACTAGGGTCAGGGATAGCCCCTGGACATCCATAACTAGGGTCAGGGATGGCCCCTGGACACCCATAACTAGGGTCAGGGATGGCCCCTGGACACCCATAACTAGGGTCAGGGATGGCCCCTGGACATCCATAACTAGGGTCAGGGATGGCCCCTGGACATCCATAACTAGGGTCAGGGATAGCCCCTGGACACCCATAACTAGGGTCAGGGATAGCCCCTGGACATCCATAACTAGGGTCAGGGATAGCCCCTGGACACCCATAACTAGGGTCAGGGATGGCCCCTGGACATGACTGGACCTCTAATGTTACACCAGACGGAAACAAAGAGAAGCATGAATGACTAATCTAGTCTAATGCCTGAAGTCCTTTTTTTTGGTCATATTAAGTTCACAGACCCTTTTCACATGACTGAGCCGAGCTGTACTCTGCTCGCCTGGTTACACATCCACCATCGTTTCTTTAGCTGTGCTGGAAAGGATCATTTGAAAATAAATGATCAGATCCAGCGGAGGACAGGTCAGGTCAGCACAATAGTGTTTAAAGCAGGGCTCTGTTCCTGGAGAGATACCCTCCTGTAGGTTTTCACTCCAACCCTGTTCCTGGAGAGATACCCTCCTGTAGGTTTTCACTCCAACCCTGTTCCTGGAGAGATACCCTCCTGTAGGTTTTCACTCCAACCCTGTTCCTGGAGAGAGACCCTCCTGTAGGTTTTCACTCCAACCCTGTTCCTGGAGAGAGACCCTCCTGTAGGTTTTCACTCCAACCCTGTTCCTGGAGAGAGACCCTCCTGTAGGTTTTCACTCCAACCCTGTTCCTGGAGAGAGACCCTCCTGTAGGTTTTCACTCCAACCCTGTTCCTGGAGAGAGACCCTCCTGTAGGTTTCCACTCCAACCCTGTTCCTGGAGAGATACCCTCCTGTAGGTTTTCACAGAAATGACTGTAACCAAACAAACATTGTAGATGACAAATGATGGGAATGAACAGTAAAATATACTACTGGTGATACTGATGTCATCCCCCCCAGCCTCCACAATGGATTAGTCTCCTTACACAGGCGTGAATCAGACAGGTGTCTCGTGTGCCATAGAACATATATATATTTGCGACTGCTTGACCCAAAAAATCTTGTTCGACCAACAGCCTGTCGACTAAATGTGGTCAGCCCTAAGATGCTTCAACAATACTCTGTGGTTGTTGGCTTGGAGACACTTGTTCATAATTTCAAATCAAATCAAATTTTATTTGACACTTGTTCATCGTTTATAAGCTATGTGAGTACGCTTCCTCACTGTAACGGCTTGGAGTCACTTGTTCATCGTTTATAAGCTATGTGAGTACGCTTCCTCACTGAAACGGCTTGGAGACACTTGTTCATCGTTTATAAGCTATGTGAGTACGCTTCCTCACTGTAACGGCTTGGAGTCACTTGTTCATCGTTTATAAGCTATGTGAGTACGCTTCCTCACTGAAACGGCTTGGAGTCACTTGTTCATCGTTTATAAGCTATGTGAGTACGCTTCCTCACTGTAACGGCTTGGAGTCACTTGTTCATCGTTTATAAGCTATGCGAGTACGCTTCCTCACTGAAACGGCTTGGAGTCACTTGTTCATCGTTTATAAGCTATGTGAGTACGCTTCCTCACTGAAACGGCTTGGAGTCACTTGTTCATCGTTTATAAGCTATGTGAGTACGCTTCCTCACTGTAACGGCTTGGAGACACTTGTTCATCGTTTATAAGCTATGCGAGTACGCTTCCTCACTGTAACGGCTTGGAGTCACTTGTTCATCGTTTATAAGCTATGTGAGTACGCTTCCTCACTGTAACGGCTTGGAGTCACTTGTTCATCGTTTATAAGCTATGTGAGTACGCTTCCTCACTGTAACGGCTTGGAGTCACTTGTTCATCGTTTATAAGCTATGTGAGTACGCTTCCTCACTGAAACGGCTTGGAGTCACTTGTTCATCGTTTATAAGCTATGTGAGTACGCTTCCTCACTGTAACGGCTTGGAGTCACTTGTTCATCGTTTATAAGCTATGCGAGTACGCTTCCTCACTGAAACGGCTTGGAGTCACTTGTTCATCGTTTATAAGCTATGCGAGTACGCTTCCTCACTGAAACGGCTTGGAGACACTTGTTCATCGTTTATAAGCTATGCGAGTACGCTTCCTCACTGAAACGGCTTGGAGTCACTTGTTCATCGTTTATAAGCTATGCGAGTACGCTTCCTCACTGAAACGGCTTGGAGACACTTGTTCATCGTTTATAAGCTATGCGAGTACGCTTCCTCACTGAAACGGCTTGGAGTCACTTGTTCATCGTTTATAAGCTATGCGAGTACGCTTCCTCACTGAAACGGCTTGGAGACACTTGTTCATCGTTTATAAGCTATGCGAGTACGCTTCCTCACTGAAACGGCTTGGAGTCACTTGTTCATCGTTTATAAGCTATGCGAGTACGCTTCCTCACTGAAACGGCTTGGAGACACTTGTTCATCGTTTATAAGCTATGCGAGTACGCTTCCTCACTGAAACGGCTTGGAGTCACTTGTTCATCGTTTATAAGCTATGCGAGTACGCTTCCTCACTGAAACGGCTTGGAGACACTTGTTCATCGTTTATAAGCTATGCGAGTACGCTTCCTCACTGAAACGGCTTGGAGTCACTTGTTCATCGTTTATAAGCTATGCGAGTACGCTTCCTCACTGAAACGGCTTGGAGACACTTGTTCATCGTTTATAAGCTATGTGAGTACGCTTCCTCACTGTAACGGGAAGCATCCAGAGAGTCAAATGCCGCTCCACATCCCCCTCTTAATCTATGTCTCTTCTATATGGTTGGATCTACACTCTTAGAGAAAAGGATTCCAAAAGGGTTCTTCAGCTGTCCCCATAGGAGAACCCTTTTTGGTTCAATGTAGAACCATTTTGGGTTCCATTTAGTACACTTTGTGGAAAGGGTTCTACATGGAACCCAAAACGGATCTACTTTTTTTTGTTTTGTTTACTGATTGGACATAGGCGACCCGCCCAACACTTTTATATGCAGAAAAAACCCTGGACCTAGGGGTGAAGCGATACAGCACTGGACATGGATGGGAAATCTATAATGTTGTTCTGTATAATGATGAAGAAATCATCATGTTGAACCGGGGATCTGATGGAGGGAGTTCTGAACACAGCACTAGATATCCATGGGAACTGTGTACAGTTGTGTGTTGAAGGAAATGGATATGATGCTAGATTTACTGTATGAATGGGTGGCGACTGACAATGTTGTTGCTATTAAAAGCAGTGCATTGTGTACATGTTTGCACTGCTCAAACATTGAGGTTGAAACCCTTTTGTGTGTGTGTGTGTGTGTGTGTGTGTGTGTGTGTGTGTGTGTGTGTGTTAACATCTTTATGTTCCTGACACACTATAATTCCTCAGATGCTTATTACGTACAGTACAACCAGCGGGACAGTCTATACTAGAGAAGAACTGGTTCTCTATCCTCCATGATGGTCATACATGAATCACTCCCTCAACATCCCTGTATACAGTCAGAAGGTAGTCACACCCCTTGACTATTTCCACATTTAGTTGTGTTACAACCTGAATTTAAAATGTGATTAAATTGAGATTGTTTTGTCATTGGCCTACACACAGTACCCCATCATGTCAAAGTGGAATTGTGTTTTTTGACATTAAAAAAAATAATAAAAAAAAGAGAATCTGAAATGTCTTGAGTCAATAAGTATTCAACCCTTTTGTTATGGCATACCTAAATAAGTTCAAGAGTAAAAATTTGCTTAACAAGTCACATAATAAGTTGCATGGACTCACTGTCTGTGCAATAAAAGTGTTTAACATCTTTTTTTTATTTTATGACTACCTCATCTCTGTACCCCACAGATAAAATCATCTGTATGGTCCCTCAGTCGAGCAGTCAATTTCAAACACCAATTCAAAAACAAAGTCCAGGGAGGATTTCCAATGCCTCGCGAGAAGGGCACCTAATGGTAGATGAGTGAAAATGAAAAAAGGAGACATTGAATGTCATGGAGCATGGTGAAGTTATTAATTCCACTTTGGATGGTGTATCAAAACACCCAGTCACTACAAAGATACAGGCATTCTTTCTAACTCAGTAGCCGGAGAGGAAGGAAACCGTTCAGGGATTTCACCATGAGGCCAATGGTGACTTTAAAACAGTTAGTTTTTTCCTATCAGATTCAACTCTGAGGATGGATCAACAACATTGTTGTTACTCCACAATACTAACCTACTTGACAGAGTGAAAATAAGGAAGCCTGTACAGAAACAAATATTTCAAAACATGCATCCTGTTAGCAACAAGGCACTAAAGTAATAGTGCAAAATATTAGGCAAAGCAATTCCCTTTTTGTCCTCAATAAAGTGTTAAGTTTGGGACAAATCCAATGCAACACTACTGAGTACCACTCCTCATATTTTCAAGCATAGTGGTGGCTGCATCATGTTATGGGTATGCTTGTAAATGTTAAGGACTGGGGAGTTTATCAGGATAAAAATAAATGTAATGGAGCTAAGAACAGGCAAATTCCTAGAGGAAAACCTGGTTCAGTCTGCTTTCCACCAGGCACTGGGAGATAAATTCAGCAGGACAATAACCTAAAACACAAGGCCAACTCTACACTGGAGTTGCTTACCAAAAATATTGAATGTTCCTGAGTGTCGAAGTTACAGTTTTGACTTAAATCTACATGAAAAACCTGAAAATGGTTGTCTAGCAATGATCAGCAACCAATATGACAGAGCTTTTAGAATTTTGAAAAAAATAATTGGCAAATGTTGCACAATCCAGGTGTGGAAAGCTGTATTCACTGCTAAAGATGCTTCTACAAATGATTGACTCATGGGTGTAAATACTTATGTAAATTAGATTTCTGTATTTCATTTTCAATAAATTCTTCCATTTTGTCATTCTGGGGTATTGTGTGTAGATGGGTGAGAAAATGAAGCTATTGTAATTGTTTTTGATTCATGCTGTAACATACAATGTGGAACCAGTCCAGCGGTATGAAGACTCTGGGAGGGTCTGTAACCCAGAGAATGGAGGGAGGCCTGACCATCTCCTCCACTCAAATGTACTAATGTTAGACCAAAACACCAAGCAAAGGGGTGTAGTGGGCGAGAAGCGACGCTAAGTTATTTTGGGCAGGTATGCGGTGTCTGGTTAAGGGGATGGCTGAGGCGAGGCCAACCGTTGGAATGTGGCTGAGTCTCGTTTTAACGGAGAGCTTCGGGATAGACTGCACTAAGGAGACCTCAATACCGCTCCAGAGTGGAAGATTTACTCTCATGTTTGTGGTCAAATACACAAATAGATCCGGTATCAGGCTTCACGGTTTCATATAGATAGATCTGGTATCAGGCTAACATTTTCATTGCATTAGGTCTCCCTTTTCTAAAGCAACTTTCAGTAGTTCCCAGCACAAAGTTTTCATGAAAATGACCAGTGTGTTTTGGCCTATGGAAGATTGATTCTCTAGTCCTGGCATTGTTTGACAAACACTAAGCAACTCAGACCACAAGTTACAGGATGGAGGGAATCCCTATACCACTGATTGACAGTTGGCTTGGCGGGGTGTGTGTGTGTTTTCCTTTCCTCCCTTAGCTTGAATAATTGATATGGAATTGATTTAAACTCATCCGATAAGTACTGCTTAGCTTGTTCATCAGGACACTTGGCATTGGACGGTTAGTGGAAAAGTGGACACCAGGAAAAGTGGACACAACGTTTATGTTTTACTTCCTATAATTATTGTCTGCTGTTTTTTCTCTACCTCAGTCAGCACTGTACTAAAGCTTTCATCTCCCAAAGCGACGGACGGAAGGATGGATGCTGGAAGCGATTGAAAACATTTGAGACCACAGAAGAGGAAGATTGTTTATTCACTGTGATTTACTGTGGATCATCTTAAAGCCACAGTCCTGAGACTGTGTTTCACCCCAACGTAAAACAACCACCTTATATTTTGGGTCAGGATGGGCTAAGACAGTTGTTGGTCTACTAAGCTCACGAGGCATGTATAAGTCATTCTTTCAGGATATTCTATTTAAGAAAGAATCAATGAGTATATCATTAATTGAAATGACCATTGAACAGGTAGAGACATCCCAGAGTGTCCCTTTTAACACACAAGCAGTATACACTACAATCGTCCTCTCTCACAGTGCACTGATAGGCTACAGACGTACGTAACTATCTGTCTCAATGCTATGTGGACATTGTATGAAGGTTTAAATGTCAAGCTGTTTCCTTTTCAATTCCCTTTGAATGGCCTTCTGGGAAATCTACAGGAGGCTTCTGGGAACTGCAGCGTGTGCGACCGGGCCTCATAAATACAAGTTAGCGTGGAGACAGTAAGGAGGCTGTCACTCTGATGTGTGTTGTTATTTGATGTAGGCCTTACAGGGCCATTAAGCAGTTGCTACATCCATTTTTTGGGGACTTAAAGATGTATGATCGTGAGCTCCAGAAGTATTGGGAAAATTATTGTAATGGCGAGAGGTTGACATGTCTTTGGGGACTATACGTAAACATGGTAGCATCCACATCAACGTAGAAGTGTTTAGAAACATACCATCAGAACCCAAAATATAAGCTTGCTTTACTCAAAACTATGATGTTGATATCATGGATGGTCAGTCCTTGCATCCATAGCTCTGTCTATGAATTTGAGAAGGGTTACATTTCTCCAGCATCATCCCTCAGCTTTTTACAGAAATGGGGGCTGGGAATTTGCTTTGTTATTGTTTCTACTGCTGATTGCCGTTTTTAAGGCCTTATCGGAGTCCAAAAGGTGCACGCATCCACACAGCACTGTTCTAGAAGATTCAGTCGTTGGCTTTCATACTTATTGAATTCTCAGCGCTGCTCAAGCAATTTCTCCAGCTGTCAACACATTCAAATGATTGTGTGGGAGTTTTGGGGGGGTGGTGCGTGTTTGAGCTGTGCGTCCCCCGCGGACTGTTGTCTCGGAGCCGCATAGGACAGTGGCTCTGCGTCTGTGGACTCTGAATTACACTTTAGTGCATGTGTTGTAGTAGTCCTCTGATCAGTCGGCCTAGATAATGAGAGTTTAATGGGCACGTCATGGTAGGAATACGTTTTGAAAGTAGTATGATCGTCTATCAGCTCGTCCGCCATTCTCATGATGATGTCATGCCGTTCCCGTCGCCTCCCTTTGTCCCGCAGCGGTTAACAAATTGACCAGACTACAGCTGTTTGACAACACTAACCACATATCAACTAACTACAACTCACTCATCATTTCACTCTGCGTCAATCCACTTGTGATTTTTGGGCAAAGTGTCTTGTAATTGTGTAGACAAGCTCAATTTGTCTGGACTCTTCTCTCCCCTTTTGTCTCTGTTCTATTCACTGACATACTGTCCCTCAACTATTGTACAGTCAATTAACATGGCTAATAGCATTTCTTCTGTTAAATGACGAAGCGTTGACTATATGTAAACACCTTCGTCCTCGAGGGAGACGTGTTTGCAAGCTAATTCCTGAGGGTCCATGGCTTACTCATGCTCGGCCTGCCAGTGTCCCAAATGGCACCCTGTTCCCTATAGAGTGCACTACTTTTGACCAGAGCCCATAGCACTTTACAGGGAATTGGGTGCCGTTTCAGATGCAGAACACTACTTCAACTGCTTTAGTGTTATGGGTCCTTCACTGGAACGTTCTTTTGTCGGGAAGATTCCTTCGCTCATGAGATGCTACTCGAGATACTTGAACCTCAGTCAAGGAGAGTAGTGAATGTTAATAAGGGGAGGGACGGGGGTTTCGGGGAGGGTTAGAGGGATGGGGTAAGGGAGGGGTCCTCGATTGTCCGCGCTGTTGAAAGCAGCTGTGTGTCTTTTGTGCTCGGCCACTGCTTCATTGTTCAAACCTGCCAACCCAGAGGGAGAGATGAATACGGGAGAGAGGGAGAGAGGGAGAGAGGGAGAGAGGGAGGGAGGGAGAGTGAGTCCAACAAGTGAAAGGGGAGCAAACTTTTTTAAAGTGAAAAAATAATGCCCTCTCCCTTTCTACCACAATAATAAGACTATAAGAAGACATTTGAAAAAGGAGAGAGAGAGAGAGAACCCTGTGTGCTCTTGCCTTGAGAGAATTCAAATCCCCCTCTCCCCCCTCCATTCAAAAGCCTTCCTTCTCCCTGCAAGCGGCATTCCCTCGTAGCCCTGAACAGAGAGCCTAAGTTGTGTTCTATTGTTTTCCCCTCTGGAATAAGATAAGGGAAGGGCCTGGTTAGAAAGAAAAGGAGAGGAAACGGGAGAATCAACGAGTGCAGCCAATCAATGCAGCAACAGTTCCTCTCTTCTGCGCACTGCACACTCATTGTCACAATGGGAGAGGCGTGAGTTGGGGAGAGAGGGAGAGGCGTGAGTTGGGGAGAGAGGGAGAGGAAGGAGTAGAGTAATAGTGGACTGCAGGGGGATCCTGACTCATTCACTCTGAAGGGAAGGAAGGAAAGGATTTGTTGCTAATCTTTCCATCTGTCTGTCTCAGGTCAGTAGTACTGTACTATACTTATACATTGTGTGTGTCTGTGTCTCAGGTCAGCAGTACTGTACTATACTTATACATTGTGTGTGTCTGTGTCTCAGGTCAGCAGTACTGTACTATACTTATACATTGTGTGTGTGTATTCCTCTCTGGTTTCTGTGTGTGTATTCTCAGTCAGACAGGCGATAACAGCAGCTATACCACTAGTGTGTGGCAACAGGAGTGTTCACAGCTCACTGCAGATAGTTTAGGGCCGTCACTAGTTACCACAGCCACAGTCATATCTAAACCCTGCCTATTTCTACAATTGATTTTCTTAAAATATTATTTTAAATCTAACATTAAACCTAACCTTAACCACACTGCTAACATTATGCCTAACCTTAACCTTAAATTAAGACCAAAAATCTCATTTTTGTTTTCATGAATTTTTCCAATAATACAGTTGCTAAGCCAGATAGTGTAGGGATGGTTGCTAAGCCAGATAGTGTAGGGATGGTTGGAAAGCTTTGATCTGTGCAGTTCAATTAATCAGATGAAAGAGAGTTTCCTAGTAACAGTTTTGAGATGTGAAATCAGTCAGTGGTGTGTATGTGCCTGTAAGATTACTTTCTTCTGGGGTATTGAGGATGACTGACTTGTGTCTGTTGTTGTTGGGATGTTGTCCAAAGTATAAGAAGCTCATATAGAGGAATGCTTTGTATTCCCCCCCAAAGAGCAATTACCTTCACAAACACAGTGAAGAATAGACCTGGGAATGAGGTTGATGGGTCTGTTTTACAACAGAGGTGCCGCCCATCCTCAAGTGTCAACGTGCTTAATGTGTGTGGGTGTGGGTGTGGCCTTGCGGGTAGCTTTGGAGTGTGTGTAAACATTTATACCAGATTGTTAACACCACACATCTATCTGACCTGCATGGCAGAGTTATGCACTAAAGTTAAATCGGTTTAAAAGGTCAAAGTACCAACAGTCTATCCCAATACACTCACTTCAATCCCTTCCTAAGACACACACACAGAGTCCAATGGCGGCGAGCTTTACACCACTCCAGCCGACGCTTGTGATTGTGCATGGTGATCTTAGGCTTGTGTGTGGCTGCTCGGGCCATGGAAACCCAAAGAAACAGTTATTGTGCTGACGTTGCTTCCAGAGGCTGTTTGGGACTCGGTAGTGAGTGTTGCAACTGAGGACAGACAATTCTTACGTGCTTCAGCACTCTGTGGTCCCGTTTTGTGAGCTTGTGTGGCCCACTACTTTGCGGCTGAGCCGTTGTCGCTCCTAGACGTTTCCAAATGACAATAATAGCACTTACAGTTGACCCGGGCAGCTCTAGCAGGTCAGAAATTTGATGAAGTGACTTGTTGGAAAGGTGGCATCCTATGACGGTGCTACGTTGAAAGTCACTGAGCTCTTCAGTAAGGCCATTCCACTCCCAGTGTTTGTCTATGGAGATTGCATGGCCGTGTGCTCAATTTTATACACCTGTCAGCGACGGGTGTGGCTGAAATAGCCGAATGCACTACTTTGAAGTGTCAAAAATGTATTATTTGGGGTTATTATGATGGGAAATTATTTCAACTGATTCTAGAGGCATGGTCACTTGTTTTGGTGGTAGTAATGAGGTAGATAACTGGAGAGTTGCTCTGTTGAATGATTTATTAATGTAATTATATCCTTATTAAGAGGTTAGGTAGCACTCCGTATCCGAGACGAGACAACATTGTGAGGCATATATAGATTTTGTTCATGGTCCAAGAGGACAGAAATCATTTGATTGTCAGTGCGACTGTGATCTTTTGACAAGCCTATCAAGTCTGAGACCACATAACAGACAGGCTGTCAAGAAGAATCAGGTGTTCTTGTCAAGTACCTTTATGTCTCGTCTGAAATGGCTGAGTTTGATTGGTTTGTTTCTCTGAGACACCTGCACTTCATGACAGTCCTCAGGGTTGAGCACACACACACACACACACACACACACACACACACACACACACACACACACACACACACACACGTGTACACAGACATACACCGATCGATGCCCACCCTTTCCCTCAACCCTGCACTCACCACTTGAGTGAAAGTGAAGGAGTATACCAGAATAGAATAAACAGTGGCTTGCGAAAGTATTCACCCCCTTTGGCATTTTTCCTAATTTGTTGCCTTACAACCTGGAATTAAAAATGATTTGGGGGGGGTTGTATCATTTGATTTACACAACATGCCTACCACTTTGAAGATTCAAAATATTTGTTCTAATGAAACGAGCAAGAAAAAAAAGAAAAAACAGAACTTGAGCATCGTGCATAACTATTCACCCCCCCAAGTCAATACTTTGTAGAGCCACCTTTTGCAGCAATTACAGCTGCAAGTCTCTTGCGGTATGTATCTATAAGCTTGGCACATCTAGCCACTGGAATTTTTGACCCATTCTTCAAGGCAAATCTGCTCCAGCTCCATCAAGTTGGATGGGTTCCGCTGGTGTACAGCAATCTTTAAGTCATACCACAGATTCTCAACTGGATTGAGGTCTGGGTTTTCACTAGGCCATTCCAAGACATTTAAATGTTTCCCCATAAACCACTTGAGTGTAGCTGTATGCTTAGGATCATTGTCCTGCTGGAAGGTGAACCTCCGTCCCAGTCTCAAATCTCTGGAAGACTGAAACAGGTTTCCCTCAAGAATTTTCCTATATTTAGCGCCATCCATCATTCCTTCAATTCTGACCAGTTTCCCAGTCCCTGCCAATGAAAAACATTGGATGGTGTTATCAGGGTGATGAGAGGTGTTGGGTTTGCGCCAGACATAGCGTTTATCTTGATGGCCAAGAAGCTCAATTTTAGCCTCATCTGACCCGAGTACCTTCTTCCATATGTTTGCGGAGTCTCCCACATGCCTTTTGGTGAACACTTTAAGCAATGGCTGGCCACTCTTCCGTAAAGCCCAGCTCTGTGAGGTGTACGGCTTAAAGTGGTCCTATGAACAGAAACTCCAATCTCCACAGCTCCTTCAGGGTTATCTTTGGTCTCTTTGTTGTCTCTCTGATTAATACCCTCCTTGCCTGGTCTGTGAGTTTTGGTGGGCTGCCCTCTCTTGGCAGGTTTGTTGTGGTGACATATATTTTTTTCCATTTTTTAATAATGGATTTAATGGCGCTCCGTGGGATGTTCAAAGATTCGGATAATTGTTTATAACCCAACCCTGATCTGTACTTCTCCACTATACTTTGTCCCTGACCTGTTTGGAGAGCTCTTCATGGTGCCGCTTGCTTGGTGGTGCCCCTTTCTTAGTGGTGTTGCAGACTCTGGGGCCTTTCAGAACAGGTGTGTGTATATATACTGAGATCATATGACAGATCATGTGACACTTAGATTACACACAGGTGACTTTATTTAACTAATTATGTGACTTCTGAAGGTAATTGGTTGCACCAGATCTTATTTAGGGGCTTCATAGCAGAGGGGGTGAATACATATGCACGCACCACTTTTCCCTTGTTTAAAATATATATATATATATATATATATAAATAATAAGTAATTTTTTTCATTTCACTTCACCAATTCTGACTATTTTGTGTATGTCCATTACATGAAATCCAAATAAAAATCAATTTAAATTACAGGTTGTAATGCAACAAAATAGGAAAAACGCCAACGAGGATGAATACTTGTGCGAGGCACTGTAACTAAGCCTATTTTATCCCCTAGCAGAGGTAAGCAGTCACCAAACACCATCTCTCGACACATTGCTTCCATCTATGCCAGTACAGTACAGGCAGTCTGTCCTTGACAAAGGCAGGTCTGAACAGATACTTCACATTTTAGTTACAGTTCAGGCTACATAGTACATCTCTTATCAATAGCTAGTAATGGGCAGTTTGGGGATTTTGAGATCACAGTGGTGTTGTCAAGCAGGGTTTTGTCGACCCGGTGAAAGATAAGTGTTTGGGGTCATGAGAGGTAAAGTGAGTCAAGAGGACACCCCAGACTCTGTTTATAGGTGAGGTCAACATGTCCCTCGGTCATCACCTCAATGCCAATGCTGCTATGTATGAGAAGAGTCCCCTTAATAGCCCAACCAGGTCGGTGGTGAGAAGTTACTGTGTAATGATTCTGATGTACAGCTAGTGGATATGAAGCGTGTGTTGGATCTGAACCAAAGCTCTGTGAGGAAAAGCAATGCTGACCTTGGCTTGACCAGAACGGTCTTCAAAAGGGTTGGACAGAGTTCATTCTGGGACTTCCACCTGTGAGGCGGGGTGCGGTCGGTTGACTTGCGGTGGGTGCGGTCGGTTGACTTGCGGTTAAGGTCACTCAGGAGTAGCCGGGGGTCAGAGGGAAAATTAACCTTGGTTTCCGCCCCTGCCAGGAGACTGTAACAAAAACAGCCAGTCCAGACCAGCACGGCACACCCACTCCTGTGTGTAAATCTCACTGACATCTCACTGAGAGGAGAGAGAGCAAAACCCCTGTTGACTGCATCAGAACCAGACCTGGGTCCAACCAGTATGTACTCTATACTTTCAAATACTATGAGAATTTGCTTTAGCCTGACCTGGAGTGTCAAATGGGTGGGTTTTCTAATCAAAGTGTATTTGTCACATGCGCCGAATACAACAGGTGTAGTAGACCTTACCGTGAAATGCTTACTGACAAGCCCTTAACCAACAATGCAGTTCAAGAAAGAGTTAATAAAATATTTACGGGCCTCCCGGGTGGCGCAGTGCCAGCTGTGCCATCAGAGACTCTGGGTTCGCGTCCAGGCTCTGTCGTAACCGGCCGCGACCGGGAGGTTCGTGGGACGACGCACAATTGGCCTAGCGTCGTCCGGGTTAGGGAGGGTTTGGCCGCTAGGGATGTCCTTGTCTCATCGCGCACCAGCGACTCCTGTATCGGCCCGGGCGCAGTGCGCGTTAGCCACGGTTGCCAGGTGCACGGTGTTTCCTCCGACACATTGGTGCGGCTGGCTTCCGGGTTGGATGCGCGCTGTGTTAAGAAGCAGTGCGGCTTGGTTGGGTTGTGTATCGGAGGACGCATGACTTTCAACCTTCGTCTCTCCTGAGCCCGTATGGGAATTGTAGCGATGAGACAAAGTAGTAGCTACTAAAACAATTGGATACCATGAAATTGGGGAGAAAAAGGGGTAATAAATAAATAAATAAATAAATAATAATATTTACTAAATAAACTAAAGTAAAAAAAAAAGAAAGAAAAGTAACCCAATAAAATAACGTGGGGCTCTTCCATTGGTTCAAGTGCTCCAGGCAACCTCTATCAAAACCCTGACAAAGTACTGGAAAGCGAACAAATACCATTTAAACCCAGATCAGTGAAGGGCTTTCTGCCAAAGAGAAGCCGTTCCTCCTCCCATCTCAAGTTTCTGACATGGGAACACTCCGAGATTCCCAGAAACATCTGTAAAAAGGGAACTACCTGTGAGTGAATCAGTCTACGACGTCAACAGAGGAGTATGTCTGACATCAATGGAGGGGGAAATAGAGGATTAGTTTACCAGTCTCAATGGGGACATCGGCTAGTTAATGTACGCACGCGCACACACCAGGGATACCAGACTTGAAACTAACTCCATTTACTGGCATCAAAACAAACATCACCATAGACACTCACAGCTTTATCATCAAGAATCCAATGTATTCATATGTTCCTAGACCTACATAACCTTCCACTGTATTCATAACATGTTCCTAGACCCACATAACCTTCCACTGTATTCATATGTTCCTAGACCCACATAACCTTCCACTGTATTCATAACATGTTCCTATACCCACATAACCTTCCACTGTATTCATAACATGTTCCTATACCCACATAACCATCCACTGTATTCATAACATGTTCCTATACCCACATAACCTTCCACTGTATTCATAACATGTTCCTATACCCACATAACCTTCCACTGTATTCATAACATGTTCCTATACCTACATAACCTCCCACTGTATTCATAACATGTTCCTAGACCCACATAACCTTCCACTGTATTCATAACATGTTCCTATACCCACATAACCTTCCACTGTATTCATATGTTCCTATACCCACATAACCTTCCACTGTATTCATAACATGTTCCTATACCCACATAACCTTCCACTGTATTCATAACATGTTCCTATACCCACATAACCTTCCACTGTATTCATAACATGTTCCTATACCCACATAACCTTCCACTGTATTCATATGTTCCTATACCCACATAACCTTCCACTGTATTCATAACATAACATGTTCCTATACCCACATAACCTTCCACTGTATTCATATGTTCCTATACCCACATAACCTCCCACTGTATTCATATGTTCCTATACCCACATAACCTTCCACTGTATTCATAACATGTTCCTATACCCACATAACCTTCCACTGTATTCATAACATGTTCCTATACCCACATAACCTTCCACTGTATTCATAACATGTTCCTAGACCTACATAACCTTCCACTGTATTCATAACATGATCCTAGACCCACATAACCTTCCACTGTATTCATATGTTCCTATACCCACATAACCTTCCACTGTATTCATAACATGTTCCTAGACCTACATAACCTTCCACTGTATTCATAACATGATCCTAGACCCACATAACCTTCCACTGTATTCATATGTTCCTAGACCTACATAACCTTCCACTGTATTCATAACATGTTGCTATACCCACATAACCTTCCACTGTATTCATATGTTCCTAGACCTACATAACCTTCCACTGTATTCATAACATGTTGCTATACCCACATAACCTTCCACTGTATTCATAACATGTTCCTATACCCACATAACCTTCCACTGTATTCATAACATGTTCCTATACCCACATAACCTTCCACTGTATTCATAACATGTTCCTAGACCTACATAACCTTCCACTGTATTCATAACATGTTCCTAGACCCACATAACCTTCCACTGTATTCATAACATGTTCCTATACCCACATAACCTTCCACTGTATTCATAACATGTTCCTATACCCACATAACCTTCCACTGTATTCATAACATGTTCCTATACCCACATAACCTTCCACTGTATTCATAACATGTTCCTAGACCTACATAACCTTCCACTGTATTCATAACATGTTCCTATACCCACATAACCTTCCACTGTATTCATATGTTCCTAGACCCACATAACTTTCCAGTGAACAAATATGAGCTATAAGTTGGAATGTGATCCATATCAGGTGTTCTTTTATCCCGGCCCAAATACATGTCACCTGTCCAGTTGTCTCAGCCTCTTTAGCCTCTCTGGGCGGATGGAGGGCCCTGGCTGCCCAAATACATGTGGGTTAGTTTAGTGTAGAACTGCTAAAAACTCTATTGAAAATGTGCAGAAGAAAGTTGGGGCTTTGGCCGTCCGGATCTCGACGTAACTTCACCTCCCTTTCTCTCCAAATGCTTCCCCAAAACAAACCGTTTACACTGTGGAGTTGATAGCTTTACATACAAAGAAACACACACACACACACACACACACACACACACACACACACACACACACACACACACACACTGTATATTGTGGTGTGTGGTTAGTTTTTTCTCGCCTGCAAAATGAAGTACAGCTGACATGGACAGCTGGTAGCTGTGCTGTTGAGTGACATAATCACAGACCAGCCAACCAGCTGATATATCACACACGCACGCACACACGCACGCACGCCCGCCCGCCCGCCCACCCGCCCGCCCACTCCCGTACTCCCTAAAGTAGAAACATAGGGACAGGAAGTTGAAGGGACATTCAGAGCCACCAGGGAGAGATACTAGCAGCACAATACTTCACTATCAAGGAACACAATGTTCCCTTCTCTCTGACTCCCTGAGTCTTTAGATGGGGGTTGATGGGGTCAGTAGGTCTCTCCCTGAGTCTTTAGATGGGGGTTGATGGGGTCAGTGAGTCTCTCCCTGAGTCTATACATGTTGGTTGATCAGTGAGTCTTTTTTTGTAATGATTTACATTTTAAAACATTATTAAACTACTAAACTTCACGCCCCCACAGTGGGTTGCAAGAAGTCACACATTCTATAAGTTTGCAGATGACACAACAGTGGTAGGCCTGATTGCCGACAACGACGAGACAACCTATAGGGAGGTCAAAGACCTGGCCGTGTGGTGCCAGGACAACAACCTCTCCCTCAACGTGATTAAGACAAAGGAGATGATTGTGGACTACAGGAAAAAGAGGACCGAGCACACCCCCATTTTCATCGATGGGGCTGCAGTGGAGCAGGTTGAGAGCTTCAAGTTCCTTGGTGTCCACATCACCAACAAACTTACATGGTCCAAGCACACCAATACAGTCGTGAAGAGGGCACGACAAAACCTATTCCCCCTCAGGAGACTGAAATGATTTGGCATGGGTCCTCAGATCCTCAAAGGCTTCTACAGCTGCACCATCGAGAACATCCTGACTGGTTGCATCACTGTCTGGTATGGCAACTGCTCGGCCTCCGACCACAAGGCACTACAGAGGGTAGTGCGCACGCCCCAGTACATCACTGGGGCCAAGCTTCCTGCCATCCAGGACCTATATACCAGGAAGTGTCAGAGGAAGGTCCTAAAAATTGTCAAAGACTCCAGACAACCTATTCATGAACTGTTCTCTCTGCTACCGCACGGCAAGCAGTACCGGAGCGCCAAGTCTAGATCCAAGAGGCTTTTAAACAGCTTCTACCCCCAAGCCACAAGACTCCTGAACATCTAATCAAATGGCTACCCAGACTATTTGTAATGCCTCACCCCCTCTTTACACCACTGCTACTCTCTGTTATCTATCCATAGTCACTTTAATAACTCTACCTACATGTACATACTACCTCAACTAACCGGGTTCCTCCGCACGTTGACAATGTACCGGCACCCCCCTGTATATAGTCTCGCTATTGTTTTATTTTAATGCTGCTCTTTAATTACTTGTTACTTTTATCTCTTATTCTTATCTGTATTTTTTTTAAACTGCACTGTTGGTTCGGGGCTGATAAGTAAGCATTTCACTGTAAGGTCTACCTACACCTGTTGTGTTCGGCGCATGTGACTAATAGAATTTGATTTGATGCATCCTATGACCCATGGTAGTTGGCCATCCTGACAGAGAGTATCTTATAACAGTATCACATCCCTGACTCGTGGCCACACTTTGTGGGGAATTTCAGTTGGATACAACTGAAGAATCAGGGAGAGGACATCTAGATTGACGGCAACTGCAAATCTCTCAGCTTGAGGCGATAATGTAACTATTCTCTTCAAGCACAATATTCAAAACTTACGCCCCAAAACCATGAGAGAACTGCCAAGAATAGAAGAGCAAAAATGAGGCCCAAACAACCTGCTGCAAGGTCCTTTTTATTGCTTTTCAAGGGACCAGTTTAACAAATATTTGAGAACATTTGAGTCAATTTCAGAGTTTGAAAGGATTGCATTAGAGATGCCGTCACTGTGGCAGCGAACGCCATGGAAACCGGATACGTATGACTGATTTACGATTGGCCTAGAGACAGAGCAGGCGGCCAATCCGCATTTTTCTGAGTCCAAATAACACCACGTAATCTAGCCAAACAAGACATTGAGCTAAAACTATAAATTCTACGACAAGCTTCTCAACAGTGGCCACTTTTCAACACTTTATCAGACAAATCATGTCTGAGCTGATCTTGTATTAGAGCTGGGCCATATGGACAACAATCCATATTGCGGTAAATTGCCTGAATTGATGCGATAACAGTAAAGTTCATAACGTGAATGTGCACCAGTTTTCTGTTGTATTGTTCTTTAAGCTACTAATTCTAGTTTGTAACCATCAATTGTCCCATTAACCATCACCTATATATTAGCAAATGTATTACATTTCAAACTTCACATTCTAGTGTAGGCTACTTATCCTTAATGAAGGTTATTATTCAAAATGCCAGGGGTAAGTGATGGGAATGAGCGATGGTTGAAGCCTATAGACATGGCCACGTCTGGATGAGCTGTTCTGCTGTGACGGAGACACGGTGGTTGTGGGAAGGAGACTAGGTGGCCTCGTTGTTGATGAGCACCTACCCGCTTTAGTTGCAGTACATCGACAAGCTTGGAAGAACACGGGAGTGTGTGTGTGTGTGTGTGTGTGTGTGTGTGTGTGTGTGTGTGTGTGTGTGTGTGTGTGTGTGTGTGTGTGTGTGTGTGTGTGTGTGTGTGTGTGTGTGTGAGAGAGCGGTTGTGGAGTGGGTGGGTAGTGATGGGAGAGGATACAGGAAGAAGGATATTACTTTACTCTGGTCCTGGCCTTGTGAGTTCCTGGATAACAATGGATATTCCATTTCCACATCTGTACACACACACACACACACACTGTGAACCTCTGGGAATCCAGAACCCAGACCCTTAATTTTTTTTGGAGTCAGAAAATGATGACCTCACCAGGGCTTGGAGTGATGTCATGGTTTATATTGACTCTACCTCTCAGAGCTGGTGAACATATGCTGGGGATTACAAGGCCTGCTAATTTCCTCCTCTCTCTCTCTCTCTCTCTCTCTGCATCTCACTACCTTTCTTTCTCTGTATCGCTTCTCGCCTCTCTCTTTCTCCCCCTGTTGCTACCTCTCTGATGCTCCCCTCGTTCTCTCTCTCTCTCTCTGTCTCTCTCTCTCTGTCTCTCTCTCTCTGTCTCTCTCTGTCTGTCTCTCTCTCTCTGTCTCTCTCTCTGTCTGTCTCTCTCTCTGTCTCTCTCTCTCTCCGAGACTATTAACTAAAACTTGGAACTCATGTATGATGTGTGAAGTCATACTGGGTTCCTTCCCTTTATAAGTCAAGGGTCACACGCCTCATATCATGGGAATCACATCAGGGCGGAACCACACAGATCTCAATGCTGGAACTTAAATATTTAAATGTGGTTAAAATGGTTGAGAGTTCAGTCGTATGGATCAAGGGATGGGTAGGGAATTCAGAGGGGTCAAGGGATGGGTAGGGAATTCAAAGAGGGATCAAGAATTTGATATCAACTACTAGGGAATCTTCTGTTGCTGTCGCCAATTCAACTTAAAATCCTCAACCCATAACTTATGCTGGGGCTGCACATCTGTTGAGACTGCTGGAGTGATTGTCTCCCTGGTCTTGAGATGGTCCTGTTTTACTGTTTTTTGGAGTGTTTGGAGTGCTCCTGTTTTCATATCAGATCTCTGAGGAAATGAAGATGAGGTATGTGGAAGAAAGAATGCAAGTGGCGTGAGAGATTGAATGGATACAAGATGGAGAGATGGAAAAAGATGGAGGGGGAACTGAGGTGATATAAAACAAAAGTCCTGACCGAGGGATACAGACTGATGTAGAACATATATTACATTGAAACAAAGATGGAGAGATGGAAGGATTGGGAAGAGAAAGAGAGAGGATTCTAGAGTGATATTAAACACTGATGTCACTCAGAAAGCTATTGTGCAGATGAAGAAGGAGACATTGAAGACAGGAAGAGAGCCATATTGGATTGTAGGGCTGGGAATTGCCAGGGACTTCACGGTACAATATTACCACGATACTTAGGTGCCGATACGATATTTATTGCGAATCTCACGATTCTTCTATATGTCTTGCAATTCGATACTGTGATTTTATAGCGATTTGATGTTCCAAGCACATTGCTCACTATATGTCTGCTGCATGAGAAAACGCACAAATAATATTGCGATATTGTCAATGATATGATATACTATCAGAAATAATGTCCCGACTTGTACCCTACCGTTCAAAAGTTTGGGGGCACTTAGAAATGTCCTTGTTTTTGAAAGAAAAGCGCTTTTTTTTGTCCATTAAAATAATATCAAATTGATCAGAAATACAGTGTAAATGACTATTGTAGCTGGAAACGGACAATTTTTTTTACGGAATATCTTCATAGGCGTACAGAGGCCCACTATCAGAAACCATCACTCCTGTGTTCCAATGGCACAGTGTGTTAGCTAATCCATGTTTATCATTTTAAAAGGCTAATTGGGACTCTCCTTCCCAACAGCCATAGAGAGGGAGGAGAGAAAGTCATTTTTCATTCAGAGATTTGGATTAAGGCTGTTGTGGATTATAAACACTTTAAGCCTTTCCAAAACATACACACACCGATAAATTAGCGACCGAGCAACCGTCTGTTCTCGTCCACAAGTTGAACTAAAAAATAAACTCCCGACTAGAAGTAGTCGATGGGTGGCAGGAAGCCCAACCACATCCAGAGTCTCAGTTGGGTTGTTGGCTTTAGCCCATCCATCCATCTTCTGCTGGGGACTTCAGGGGGAGTTGTGTAAGGTCCACACCCTAAAGTCTGGCTCTTGTTCTGGGCCACAGCTTCCCAAGAAACCTGCCTCCTGGGTTCCAGGAGCGTGACAGCAGATGGGGTTTTGGAGAGGGAGTGTGTGGATGGGTCTGGGTGGGTGGGTGGGTGCACGTGCGTGCCTGATGTATCAGTTTCCATTGTCAAAAGCTGGAGACGAGTCCCATAGTGCTAGTGAGGGACCGAAAGGAAAAGAGGATAGAGGGAGCGGGGCTTGGAGGGAGAGAGAGAGAGGAAGAGAGAGAGAGGGGCTTGGAGGGAGGGAGGGAGTGAGGGAGAGGGAGGAAGAGAGAGAGAGGGGCTTGGAGGGAGGGAGAGAGAGGAAGAGAGAGAGGGGCTTGGAGGGAGGGAGTGGGAGAGGGAGGAAGAGAGAGAGAGGGGCTTGGAGGGAGGGAGTGGGAGAGGGAGGAAGAGAGAGAGAGGGGCTTGGAGGGAGAGAGAGAGAGGAAGAGAGAGAGGGGCATGGAGGGAGGGAGTGAGTGAGGGAGAGGGAGGAAGAGAGAGAGAGGGGCTTGGAGGGAGGGAGAGGGAGGAAGAGAGAGAGGGGCTTGGAGGGAGGGAGGGAGGGAGAGGGAGGAAGAGAGAGAGAGGGGCTTGGAGGGAGAGAGAGGGAGGAAGAGAGAGAGAGGGGCTTGGAGGGAGGGAGGGAGGGAGGGAGAGGGAGGAAGAGAGAGAGAGGGGCTTGGAGGGAGGGAGGGAGGGAGTGAGGGAGAGGGAGGAAGAGAGAGAGAGGGGCTTGGAGGGAGGGAGAGGGAGGAAGAGAGAGGGGCTTGGCGGGAGGGAGAGGGAGGAAGAGAGAGAGAGGGGCTTGGAGGGAGGGAGAGGGAGGAAGAGAGAGAGAGGGGCTTGGAGGGAGGGAGAGGGAGGAAGAGAGAGAGGGGGGCTTGGCGGGAGGGAGAGGGAGGAAGAGAGAGAGGGGCTTGGCGGGAGGGAGAGGGAGGAAGAGAGAGAGGGGCTTGGAGGGAGGGAGAGGGAGGAAGAGAGAGAGAGGGGCTTGGAGGGAGGGAGAGGGAGGAAGAGAGAGAGAGGGGCTTGGAGGGAGGGAGAGAGAGGAAGAGAGAGAGAGGGGCTTGGAGGGAGGGAGAGGGAGGAAGAGAGAGAGAGGGGCTTAGAGGGAGGGTGCCTTGGTATGTGTCGTTGGCCCGTGGTTGTTTTTCCTCCGTATTGTCATTTCCTCTGCAGCTTGACTTGGAGCGCTCCGAACAGTCCGAAGGCTGCGAACGGGAACAAACAACACCACAGAGGAGCTGGGAAACCTAAACATTTATTCAGCGAGCCTGATGGGTGTTCCCTCTTTTTTGTTGTGCCCTCTCTTCTGTAGCATGTGAGAGGGTTGTAATCTAAACATTTATCAGGGGAACCTGATGGTTCCTCTCTCTCCTCTCTGCACTGCAGGCATCTCTAAAGAGTAGCCTATATACTGTTGACGTTGTTATGAGTCAGTGCATCCTCTATTAAACTCCTCAGCCTGTTGTCTGTCTGTCTGTCTGAACTCCTCAGCCTGTTGTCTGTCTGTCCCTCTGAACTCCTCAGCCTGTTGTCTGTCTGTCCCTCTGAACTCCTCAGTCTGTTGTCCGTCTGTCCCTCTGAACTCCTCAGCCTGTTGTCTGTCTGTCCCTCTGAACTCCTCAGTCTGTTGTCTGTCTGTCTGTCTGAACTCCTCAGCCTGTTGTCTGTCTGTCCCTCTGAACTCCTCAGCCTGTTGTCTGTCTGTCCCTCTGAACTCCTCAGCCTTTTGTCTGTCCCTCTGAACTCCTCAGCCTGTTGTCTGTCTGTCCCTCTGAACTCCTCAGCCTGTTGTCTGTCTGTCCCTCTGAACTCCTCAGCCTGTTGTCTGTCTGTCCCTCTGAACTCCTCAGCTAGCTCCAGCTCTTGGAACACAAGGGAATCATCCAGTAGGTGCTGTTGCTGAACTGAAGAGCACCTTTCATTCAGGTCCTTTGACTGTCTTTTCATGCTTTTGAAACGTTCCATTCAGGCTTCATTATCACCTAGAATGAGTTGGATCACCTAGAATGAGTTGGATCACCTAGAATGAGTTGGATCACCTAGAATGAGTTGGATCACCTAGAATGAGTTGGATCACCTAGAATGAGTTGGATCACCTAGAATGAGTTGGCGGCGGCGGCGTCGTTGGAAGTCCTGCTTCCGAGCTTTTTCCAAGTTTTGGCAGGAAAAAGACGAGACAGATGGTTATGGAAGTCATTAACATTCCAGAGGGCGAACACATCGACACACACTCTCACACACACACACCACGAAGATGTGGACTCTTGTTTATTTTTCCACGTGCTGGGGCGGGACCATGCCCGAATGCTGCACTGTCTGTCCTTCACTGAGAGAGGAGAAGGTGGAGGGGAGGGGAGGGGGGTGCAGACGCCCCTGTCCTGAAAACAATACAAAGGGGCAGACAAATGAACGCTGTGGGCTCAGAGAGGGACAGGGGGAGTGGATTAGAGATGGATGGATGGACACAGAGGACTGGAGGCCAGAGAGGGAGAGATGAAGAGGGAGGTGTGGAAAGAGACATGGGTGAGGGGGGTGGTGTGTAAGTGACATGGGTGAGGGGGGGGTGAGATGGTGTGTAAGTGACATGGCATATGGACCAGAAGATCAACTTTCAGTCCTCAGTAGTTCCAGATTGTTGAATGCATGTGTTTCACTGCCCTAGATGTAACAGTATCTTCTTGAAGGGAGAAATCTTCTCCAAAGCTGATCCCCTTTCTCTGCAAAACAGTATCTGACCAGCCATAAAGAGACCTCAACTTCAGTATCTGATTTTCACCTCCTGGAAATGTGTTGTATCCAATACATCGTCATGGTCTACCACACACACACACACACACACACACACACACACACACACACACACACACACACACACACACACACACAAGCCATATATCCACGTTCAGGTCCCCAAAATGTGGAAATATCCCATTCCTCCTCCAGCTCTGTGTCCCAATAATCCCTCCTGTGGAGTTGGTGGGCGTATTGATCTTTAAACCAGAGAGGGTCATGGCTCGGACATGAAAGAAACGTCTCGAATCACCACGGAGACCTGTACAGTGAACTACAGTAGTACTGAGTGGCTGCTACTCTCTAGAATTATAGGCCTTGGGAGGGAGGAACTGCTACTCTCTAGAATGATAGGCCTTGGTAGGGAGGAACTGCTACTCTCTAGAATGATATACCTTGGTAGGGAGGAACTGCTACTCTCTAGAATGATATGCCTACTCTCTAGAATGATAGGCCTTGGTAGGGAGGAACTGCTTCTCTCTAGAATGATAGGCCTTGGAATAAGGAACTGCTGCTCTCTAGAATGATAGGCCTTGGGAGGGAGGAACTGCTACTCTCTAGAATGATAGGCCTTGGTAGGGAGGAACTGCTACTCTCTAGAATGATAGGCCTTGGTAGGGAGGAACTGCTACTCTCTAGAATGATAGGCCTTGGGAGGGAGGAACTGCTACTCTCTAGAAAGATAGGCCTTGGGAGGGAGGAACTGCTGCTCTCTAGAATGATAGGCCTTGGGAGGGAGGAACTGCTGCTCTCTAGAATGATAGGCCTTGGTAGGGAGGAACTGCTACTCTCTAGAATGATAGGCCTTGGTAGGGAGGAACTGCTGCTCTCTAGAATGATAGGCCTTGGGAGGGAGGAACTGAATGATTGTATGAGTGAAAAGTAAATATACCGATAACTGATATTTAAAATGTTAGTATTTAAAATTGTAGTAAATGACTTGCCTAGTTAAATAAAGGTTACACACACACACACACACACACCACACTGACCAAAAATACATTTTTGGGGCATTTACGTATGTCCCCATTACCAGTAAAACATAATCAAAACCCATTTCTTTCACTTACTTGCTGTGCTGTTTCGTTGTTCATTTGTTCAGTCTTTCATTCTCAACCAGGATTGCTATGGAACGCCGTTTGGGTCTTTGCGTGTCAAAAAAGATACACATCAAATAACACTGTTTGGCTAGCTTCCCAACACACAACCCGGTCCAGTCGAGCCTCACTAGCCAGATGAAGCTAGCTGGCTGCTTATAACGTTAGCTTTGGGCAACAGGGTTAAGTAGCTGGCTAGCTATTTATTTTCATGAACTGAAGTTCAATTTCAATAAGCGAACAACAAGTGCCAACCTAGCTAATACTTACTCACAAGGATTCCTAAATTATTGCTAAGAATAATGAAAATGACTGCAGTTTCTACTGGCCATTGTTTTCAGGCTGGTTGTATTGGTGCTAGCTAGGTACCAAGTTAAAGCTAGCCACCCCAGAAGTTGAGGTCGAACAAACTCTGCTTTATTACCAACGCTGTATTGTAAACACATCGTTCGTGGGCCGTGTTTACTTGTTTGCAGACTTTTTTGTACAGCTTTGACAGTGCTACTGTATCTTATTTTAACACGCAAAGACCCAAACGGCATTCCATAGTATGTATGTCGTGAAGCTAATAGCAGTGACGCTATTACTGTGTAACTCCGGTAGGGCAACATCTGAAAAATAGCGCACTTGGTAGTGTGTACCGATGCTCGACCAGTCTGCGAAAGCCAACATCACCCACGACAGAGAACGGTTGATGAAATGAAGGGCAATGAATTCCATTGTCTTGGCTTTAATGGATTTCGCCTTTGAGTTGTCTCGCTGAAATTGTCTTACTCTTTCAAATGACTGCTGGACTTGTTGACTGTTCGATCCACACAGCAGACATTGTGGGCTAGGTTAGGAATGCTGTGTTGCATGTGTAGCGCAAAATTTTACATGGCGTCATTAAGTCATGTTATATAGGTATGAACGGTAGCTTTGTCATCGGTTTTAACATTGGCGTTTAACTAGACATCAGGCCGATACTAATGTTGGCATTTTTTAGCTAATATCGTCTGATTCCTATATGTTCACCGATATATATTGTGCATCCCTAGTATTTACAATGGTGTTTGTTCTTCACTGGTTGCCCTTTTCTTGTGGTAACAGGTCACAAATCTTGCTGCTGTGATGGCACACTGGTATTTACCCAATAGATATGGGAGTTTATTGAAATTTGATTTGTTTCGAATTCTATGTGGGTGTGTGTAATCTGAGGGAAATATGTATCTCTAATATGGTCATACATTTGGCAGGAGGTTAGGAAGTGCAGCTCAGTTTCCACCTCATTTTGTGAGCAGTGAGCACATAGCCTGTCTTCTCTTGAGAGCCAGGTCTGCCTTCAATGGCCTTTCTCAATAGCAAGGCTATGCTCACTGAGTCTGTACATAGTCAAAGCCTTCCTTCATTTTGGGTCAGTCACAGTGGTCAGGTATTCTGCCACTGTGTACTCTCTGTGTAGGGCCAAATAGCATTCTAGTTTGTTCTGTTTTTGTGTCAAGTAATTATCTTTTTGTTTTCTAATGATTTGGTTGGGTCTGATTGTGTTGTTGTCCTGGGGTGTGTTTGTGAACAGAGCTCCGAGACCAGCTTGCTTAGGCGACTCTTCTCCAGGTTAATCTTTCTGTAGGTGATGGCTTTGTTATGGAAGGTTTGGGAATCGCTTCCTTTTAGGTGGTTGTAGAATTTAACGTCTCTTTTCTGGATTCTTTTAGAGGGTATCGGCCTAATTCTGCTCTGCAGGCATTATTTGGTGTTCTACGTTGTACACTGAGGATATTTTTGCAGAATTCTGCATGCAGAGCCTCAATTTGGTGTTTCTCCCATTTTGTGAATTCTTGGTTGGTGAGCGGACCCCAGACCTCACAACCATAAAGGGCAATGGGTTCTAGAACTGATTCAAGTATTTTTATTTCTTTCTCTCACTCACTCACTCACTCACTCACTCACTCACTCACTCACTCACCTGTAAACTGAGTTGCTGGCACTGCGTTGAGTTGCTGGCGCTGCCTCGCCTTCAAAGCATCTCTACACCCTCAGAGAGTGATGACTGCCACATACTCACACTGTTTGAGGTGGCGCTGGTGTGAAGGGTTCTGCTGAAACCATATGGCCCAGGGCTCTGTTTCTTCTCTCCACTGGACTCCTGTTTGAGGTGGCGCTGGTGTGAAGGGTTCTGCTGAAACCATATGGCCCAGGGCTCTGTTTCTTCTCGCCACTGGACTCCTGTTTGAGGTGGCGCTGGTGTGAAGGGTTCTGCTGAAACCATATGGCCCAGGGCTCTGTTTCTTCTCTCCACTGGACTCCTGTTTGAGGTGGCGCTGGTGTGAAGGGTTCTGCTGAAACCATATGGCCCAGGGCTCTGTTTCTTCTCTCCACTGGACTCCTGTTTGAGGTGGCGCTGGTGTGAAGGGTTCTGCTGAAACCATATGGCCCAGGGCTCTGTTTCTTCTCTCCACTGGACTCCTGTTTGAGGTGGCACTGGTGTGAAGGGTTCTGCTGAAACCATATGGCCCAGGGCTCTGTTTCTTCTCTCCACTGGACTCCTGTTTGAGGTGGCGCTGGTGTGAAGGGTTCTGCTGAAACCATATGGCCCAGGGCTCTGTTTCTTCTCTCCACTGGACTCCTGTTTGAGGTGGCGCTGGTGTGAAGGGTTCTGCTGAAACCATATGGCCCAGGGCTCTGTTTCTTCTCTCCACTGGACTCCTGTTTGAGGTGGCGCTGGTGTGAAGGGTTCTGCTGAAACCATATGGCCCAGGGCTCTGTTTCTTCTCTCCACTGGACTCCTGTTTGAGGTGGCGCTGGTGTGAAGGGTTCTGCTGAAACCATATGGCCCAGGGCTCTGTTTCTTCTCTCCACTGGACTCCTGTTTGAGGTGGCGCTGGTGTGAAGGGTTCTGCTGAAACCATATGGCCCAGGGCTCTGTTTCTTCTCTCCACTGGACTCCTGTTTGAGGTGGCGCTGGTGTGAAGGGTTCTGCTGAAACCATATGGCCCAGGGCTCTGTTTCTTCTCTCCACTGGACTCCTGTTTGAGGTGGCGCTGGTGTGAAGGGTTCTGCTGAAACCATATGGCCCAGGGCTCTGTTTCTTCTCTCCACTGGACTCCTGTTTGAGGTGGCGCTGGTGTGAAGGGTTCTGCTGAAACCATATGGCCCAGGGCTCTGTTTCTTCTCTCCACTGGACTCCTGTGGCTCTTTTTACATTTCTTTCCCTCTCTGTTTTATCAGATATCCACTAATAATGATAACTAGATCCTATGGACAGAGGGAGAGATGGATGGAGGGTGTTGTCAGTTGGAGAGAGGGAGGGAGAGAGAGATGGGTGTTCTGGAATGTCTGTGCATAACTGAAGTATCGTAGTCTCTGGCTATTCACAGTGGTTCCTCCCGAGTCCTCACTAAGGTGCTGATCAAGGATCAGTTTAGCGTTTTAGAGCATAATGGATAGGACAATATAGACAGAGGGGACGTGATCCTAGACTCTGCTGTGTTCTGTTCTCTCTCTCTTTCTCTCTCCTTTCCCTCCTCTCGCTCCCTTCTCTCTTTCACACTCTCTTGTTCCCCCTCTGTCTCTCTCTGCTTTCTCTCCTTTCTTTCAGTCCTCTCTCTCTCTACCTCTCTCTCTCTTTACCTCTCTCCTCTCAATTCAAATCAAAGGGCTTTATTTGTGTGGGAAACATATGTTTACACTGCCAAAGCAAATGGAATAGACAATAAACAAAAGGGAAATAAACACTGGAAACATGAGTAAACATTACACACAAAAGTTTGAAAAGAATCTAGACATTTCAAATGTTATATTATTGCCTATGTACAGTGTTGTAACAGCGTGCAAGTAGTTGAAGTATAAAAGGGAAAATAAATAAACAGGTTGTGTTTATAATGTTTGTTCTCCACTGGTTGTCCGTTTCTCATGACAACGGGCCACACATCATGCTGCTGTGACTGCACACTGCAGTATTTCACCTTACAGATATAGGACTTTATCAATGTTTGATTTGTTTTCTAATTCTTTGTGGGTCTGTGTGATCTATGGGAAATATGTGTCTGTAAAATGGTCACACATTTGGCAGGAGGTTAAGAGGTGTAGCTCAGTTTCCACCTCATTTTGTGAGCAGTGGACACAAAGTCTGTCTTCTCTTGAGAGCCAGGTCTGTCTACGGCGGCCTCTATCGATAAGAAGGCTATGCTCACGGAGTCTGTACATAGTCATGGATTTTTTACATTTAGGGTCAGTCACCGTGGTCAGGTATTCTGCTACTATGTGCTTTTTCTCTCTCTTTCTATTCTCTTCCTCTCTTTTTTCCTCTCTTTCTCTCCTCTGCTCTCTGTCTCTCTCTGTTTCTCTCCTCCGCTCTCTGTCTCTCTGCTCTTTCTCTCAGTTCTCGGCTATGCTGTTTGAGCACACTGATTGAAGCTGACACTGGAATAGAGAGCTGGGGGGTAGGTTGTTGGTTCACCTGGCGCTACAAATCGCGGGCTAATTGAGATGTAACTCGAACCGACAGTTCCTTTTCCCTCTTCTCCTTTCTTCCCCCCTCTGTCTTCCTCCCCCTCTCCCTATTCTCCTTTCTTCCTCCCCCTCTCCCTCTTCTCCTTTCTTCCCCCCTCTGTCTTCCTCCCCCTCTCCCTATTCTCCTTTCTTCCCCCCTCTGTCTTCCTCCCCCTCTCCCTATTCTCCTTTCTTCCTCCCCCTCTCCCTCTTCTCCTTTCTTCCCCCCTCTGTCTTCCTCCCCCCTCTGTCTTCCTCCACCTCTCCCTCTTCTCCTTTCTTCCTCCCCCTCTCCCTCTTCTACCGTTTCCTTTCTGCTCTGAGTAGATGTGAACAGACGTTGCCCTCAGGATCAACTTACTCCTCCACCCAAACCTTAACCATTACGGGAAAGAGAACCCCAAACTGACCTTAGATCAATGTGGAGGGACTTCATTCTCCTCTGCACCTCAGACCCAACTAGTTGATCCCCGAACCAGGGGCGTACAAGTTGAGTTGACTGGACTAGTCTTGGCTATCATTCGTCGTGATATTTAAGTAGTGCTCCGTAACTATACGCCTGCAGGAGATGAGGTGTGTGTGTGTGTGTGTGTGTGTGTGTGTGTGTGTGTGCGCGCGCGCGCATCAAGAAATCTAATCGTTGACATTGAAAAGATAATTCCCACTGGGATGGAGATTTTTCCAGTAGACCTTAGGCACCTGTCATTGGATAGTCATTATATTCTCTGGTATGTGCTCTGTCGTTTTCTGTGACAATGGCGCGTGTCACACTGCCTGCAAGGCAAGGATACCATCACTGGCTGGGACCTTCTGACACACACCTGCACACATATACACATCATTATAAACACATGCTCACAAACACATATATACACACACACACACACACGCTCACAAACACACATATATATACACACACACACACACACACACACATATATACAAACACACGTGTTGGATGACTTAGCATTACACACACATTATTCAGAGTACATGACAACTCTGAGCCTTACAGCAATCTGGCACCGTGTCCAATAAGCAGATACTGAGCTCTACTGGCTAGGTTTCTGAAGAACAGTCCTGTCTCTATGGGAAGTGATGCCTGTTGAGCACAGCTCCAGGCTAGTACATAGACCTAAACCACAGCCCTCCTGTTGGTTATTGAAACGTTCCTCTGCTGCCACAGCGCCTGGTCTTCTTGTCTCATTCTGTCTTCCATCGCCAGGGGTTCATTCACTAGGAACCAAACAGTGAGGGGACCTGTCCTCGTTTTCCTTTCAAAATGTTTTCAGTTACAAAACGTTTTGCTACAGTTTGTTACGGTGTGCGACTAATGAATACACCATAGGCTCTGCTCTTTAAAGTGACTGAGTGACATGACACAGTGAACATAGACTTAGATGGACATTGTGTCGTTGCTTTCAGGCACTAGAGTCCTCTATCTATCTCTATGGGTACTAAATAAAAGATCTAAGGAACAATGAGTTAATTAACAGAACACTCCACTGGCCTCTGGATGTCCTTCACGCTCTTCCTGAATAAGGTGTGTGAGGGAACAGCGTCTTGTAAGGGGGCACTTTGACCCAGTGGATTATATGGGCGTACTCACAAGCCAGGGGACCGTGGGACGCCAGGAGTGTGCGTGGTCGTTCACAGCTTTGAAACGCCACGAAGAGACAAGGAATGTGTATCATTAAAAGTAAGATGTCTTTGCTCCACTCCTTCTCTCAGTGGGGGAGTGAGAGAGAGGGGGGGGGGGGGGGGATGAAGCTCTGGGCTGGGCCCTCGCTCAGCCATGGTGGTCCAATTAAAAACAACTCTCGTAGAGAGAGATCCCTGTTCTATTAGCTTGGTATGAGAGGGAGATGGACTGATAATTAGACGCTGTTATTAGGCTAATTGGTATTCCTACGTTAATCCACCAAGGCTTTACTAACGGAAACTGCAGCAATATTTAGTCTGGTCTGTGTTGTAATACACCATTAGGATCATTGGTTACGTTCCCAGATTAAGTGTTTATTGTGAGAACAAACATTAGGCATGTTTAGAATAATACTGGGCATAATTGTTAACTTTGTTGAGGATGGACACACACACACACACACACACACACACACACACACACACACACACACACACACACACACACACACACACACACACACACACACACTGCGTCTCAGTATAAAAGTGACTCCTGGCTCAGGGCCCTGTGTCCCCCAGCGGGGCCTCACATCCTGACAGGAAGCTGTGTCCTTTCTCCTCCGTTCCTCCTCAATCAGTTTCTTCTCCTTTATTTCTCCTCTCATTCAGGCTGCTGCTCAACAATGTTCATTTAACCCTCAGAGAGAGAGAGAGAGCGAGGTCATCCAATCTATCGCACCTCAGGACTTATCAACCAGCAGTGTCACTCACATAAAGCTCTTACAGAGACTCTTGACCCAAACTATTAAGGCCAAATCAAACGAAACGTGAACGAGCATTGCTTCACATAGACGCCAGAGAAATAGACTTGTTTTCTGTTTTGATGCCATAATGCTTTTGACAGCATTGACACTCTGTCTGTCATTCACCACCGTGCTTTCTAATTCCAGTGCGTTCACGTTTCGTTTGATTTGGCCTTTAGGATTTTAAACGCTCCGAACAGGAGCGACTCTCATGATGGGCTGGCTGTGTTACACCAACATGGTCCCAGTCATCAGTAGTGTGTAGTGGCAGTAGGAGCTGTCTAGTGTCCACTTCACAGCACCACTCTCCCTGGGGGTCATACAGACCAGGCGTTCACCACAAACTGTCAGAGCCCTGGCACCCAAACTGACCCTTAATACGGTCTCCTCAATGCCAGGATTCATCACTAACAACCATTTCCTTTGAATTATTCACTACATACACACACACACACGCTGCCAAGTAACAGTCCATGGCTGTTGACGGGGCATCGCCATCGAAGGCCCTCAGCGGGCTGTTCAGCTAGATGCCTGACCTTGTGGGCGACCGTGTCCGTGGTGATGGATGCTTTGTATTGATAAGTGTCTCACTCTCCCCCCGGCCCCCCAGGGGCCCCTTTCTCTTCTCTCTTCTGGCAGTGTGTCAGAGAGATGGAGAGAGAGAGAGGTCAGCTGGCTGTATTTGAAAGATGAGTTGGTTTCCCTGGTCAGTTTCCTGTGCTGACTCTGTCATTCTGCGATGCTCTCTACATCAAAAGGAGGTTGACTTGACACCTAACCTTTGACCTCACATCAGTGACAAAGCTTACTTTGTCATTTCTTTCCACTAGTGGCAGGAAAACATGGTAGATGAACGTCAGGGTAAGGAAGGACTTTCATATTGGATGTTATATGAGGAAGTTCACATGGAACGTGTCCTGTATGTATTTTCATTGTCCATGTTCTACTAGTGTCAGTCCAAGCAGGCGTGGGGGATGGAGGTTATGTAAGGAAAGGGCAGGCGTGGGGGATGGAGGTTATGTAAGGAAAGGGCAGGCGTGGGGGATGGAGGTTATGTAAGGAAAGGGCAGGCGTGGTGGATGGAGGTTATGTAAGGAAAGGGCAGGCGTGGTGGATGGAGGTTATGTAAGGAAAGGGCAGGCGTGGGGGATGGAGGTTATGTAAGGAAAGGGCAGGCGTGGGGGATGGAGGTTATGTAAGGAAAGGGCAGGCGTGGGGGATGGAGGTTATGTAAGGAAAGGGCATTCACATGGGCCTGTTTCCAATCACTTTGGTGCCACCGGGGATGGTTTTATGTGCCCCCACAAATATACTTTGGAATGTCTTTTGTAAGTTTGGGTTTGATGTTCTATCCCAGAACCACCAACCAACACAAAAGATAGAGCTACAGTCAGCGCCAGTGTCCTTGTTGTTGAACGTGGGCGTAATGGTGTTACCCACAAATGGCCTTCCTACACCCACTATAACGAGCCCAGTTCTTTTCTCTGACCTTGATACCGCCACAGGTTTATTTGAGTGTCCCCACTCAGTCTTCAAAGTGGAGAGGGGTTGATTCCAAACACAATGAAGAGTCTTGGGTTTTGTATATCTGCTGTGTCAGGACTTTGGCCGGGTTGCTGGTCTGAACTCTAAAGGCACTAAAGGCTTATGGGATAGCGGGAGAAGAAGTGGTGGGGAGGACCTTATTCCCAGAGTTCACCTCTTCTTTAGATGTGCGTCACGTGACGCATAACTCCAATGGGACCAGATCAGGCTCATGAACGTGGGTCAGAGAAGGAGTCTTAAAAAAATCATTTTACTTTGATAAACAAAAGTATAATTGTCCAGAGCTTTCTCATTTGAGACTTTTTGAAGCATTTAAACGTGAGTAGAAGGCTTTCTCTCTCATGGTTTTCTTCTTCTAGCCTCTGATGAAAAACAAGAGTCATTAGCTTCTTCTTAAGCTCTTCCAACTTGGACACAGTGTTTAGTTCATACTCTACATTACAAAGGTTATAGTAGTTCAGTATCAGTGTGTTTGTTCAGTATCAGTGTGTTTGGCCCTTTTAAAGCGGATCGTAAGTGTTTGCATATGGTTTCTTGACGAGGGTTATCTTTCCAACCGTCTCTTCAGCTTTATGAATGGATTTGATCAGTAGCGTAGCTAAACTATACCATATGTTGCTTAGAGAAATCCCTTGTGATGTCTCCATCGATCCCCGTCTCTCTCGCTCTTTCTCCCCCTCCCTCGTTCTCTTACTCTCTGTCTCTCGCTCTTTCTCCCCCTCCCTCGTTCTCTTACTCTCTGTCTCTCGCTCTTTCTCCCCCTCCCTTGTTCTCTTACTCCCTGTCTCTCGCTCTTTCTCCCCCTCCCTCGTTCTCTTACTCTCTGTTTGTCTCTTGCTCCTTACATTTTTCTCTATATTCCTCTTGTCACTTGACTTTCCCCTCTCTCTTTCGCTCTCTGACTGACTCTCTGGTCCCGGGGTGTGGTGGCCACATCATGCGTACAGTGTTTGTTTTGGGGTTGCTATGGAGATCCTCATGTGGGGGTGACTTTGGGGTGAGGTGGGAGGGTTGTCATGTGGACTGCCGTGTGAGAAAGACCACTGCCTCCTGTAGGGTTACATTACATCATGGACACACACACACCAACATATTCAAAACGTCTGTTTCCTTGGCTTGTGGAATGGAGACTACACAAACACACTCCCCTTTTCAAATTGACCTCATTCTCTCTGTTAGTCCAGCTAACTTGTCCGTAGTTAAGTCAGTCACAAGGTATGTGGTTAGCAAAACAGGACACAAGTGCATTGGTTTGACAATGTGACAGTGAATTTACTTCTGAATGCTTTCACTCATATACTCGTACAAAACAATAAAATCATCTGATTTGATTTGTCTGAATGGGGCTCTTGGCATCGATGTGTCTCAATAGTGTCTCAGTCTGTTGTCTTCATGTGTCTGTTTTTCAGAGAATAGCGGAGGATGAGAGTTTGGCCTTTCCATGAACCTAGGGTCATGTGAAGGTCAATCATAGATTGTGTTTATTTAAATATTTAAGTGTTGCATGATTAAGAGGGTTGCTAGATGTTTCTGTGGTGTTGCTGTGGAGCTAAATCTGGAAAGCAGCCGTAGAGTAGGATTAGGGGTAGGCTGGGTTAGAGTAGAGAAGGGTAGAGTAGAATAGGGTTAGGTTAGGGTGGGATTAGGGGTAGGTTAGAGTAGGGTAGGGTATAGTAGGATTAGGTGTAGGGTAGGATTAGGGGTAGGGTTAGAGTAAAGTAGGATGAGGGGTAGGGTATAGTAGGATTAGGTGTAGGGTAGGATTAGGGGTAGGGTTAGAGTAAAGTAGGATTAGGAGGATTAGGGGTGGGGTAGAGGAGGATTAGGGGAGGGGTAAAGGAGGATTAGGGGAAGGGTAGAGGAGGATTAGGGGAAGGGTAGAGGAGGATTAGGGGTAGAGGAGGATTTGGGGTAGGTTAGAGGAGGATTAGGGGTAGAGGAGGATTTGGGGTAGGTTAGAGGAGGATTTGGGGTAGGTTAGAGGAGGATTTGGGGAAGGGTAGAGGAGGATTAGGGGTAGAGTAGGGGTAGGGTAGAGGAGCATTAGGGGTAGGGTAGAGGAGCATTAGGGGTAGGGTAGAGGAGGATTAGGGGTAGGGTAGAGGAGGATTAGGGGTAGAGGAGGATTAGGGGAAGGGTAGAGGAGGATTAGGGGTAGGGTAGAGGAGGATTAGGGGTAGGGTAGAGGAGGATTAGGGGTAGAGGAGGATTAGGGGTAGGGTAGAGGAGGATTAGGGGTAGAGGATTAGGGGAAGGGTAGAGGAGGATTAGGGGAAGGGTAGAGGAGGATTAGGGGTAGGGTAGAGGAGGATTAGGGGTAGAGGAGGATTAGGGGTAGAGGAGGATTAGGGGTAGGGGAGGGGAGGATTAGGGGTAGGGGAGGGGAGGATTAGGGGTAGGGGAGGGGAGGATTAGGGGTAGGGTAGAGGAGGATTAGGGGTAGGGTAGAGGAGGATTAGGGGTAGGGTAGAGGAGGATTAGGGGAAGGGTAGAGGAGGATTAGGGGAAGGGTAGAGGAGGATTAGGGGTAGGGTAGGGGAGGATTAGGGGTAGGGGAGGATTAGGGGTAGGGTAGAGGAGGATTAGGGGTAGGGTAGGGGAGGATTAGGGGTAGGGTAGAGGAGGATTAGGGGAAGGGTAGAGGAGGATTAGGGGTAGAGGAGGATTTGGGGTAGGTTAGAGGAGGATTTGGGGAAGGGTAGAGGAGGATTAGGGGTAGGGTAGAGGAGGATTAGGGGTAGGGTAGAGGAGCATTAGGGGTAGGGTAGAGGAGCATTAGGGGTAGGGTAGAGGAGGATTAGGGGTAGGGTAGAGGAGGATTAGGGGTAGAGGAGGATTAGGGGTAGGGTAGAGGAGGATTAGGGGTAGGGTAGAGGAGGATTAGGGGTAGGGTAGAGGAGGATTAGGGGTAGAGGAGGATTAGGGGTAGGGTAGAGGAGGATTAGGGGTAGAGGATTAGGGGAAGGGTAGAGGAGGATTAGGGGAAGGGTAGAGGAGGATTAGGGGTAGGGTAGAGGAGGATTAGGGGTAGAGGAGGATTAGGGGTAGGGTAGAGGAGGATTAGGGGTAGGGGAGGGGAGGATTAGGGGTAGGGGAGGGGAGGATTAGGGGTAGGGGAGGGGAGGATTAGGGGTAGGGTAGGGGAGGATTAGGGGTAGGGTAGAGGAGGATTAGGGGAAGGGTAGAGGAGGATTAGGGGAAGGGTAGAGGAGGATTAGGGGTAGGGTAGGGGAGGATTAGGGGTAGGGTAGAGGAGGATTAGGGGAAGGGTAGAGGAGGATTAGGGGAAGGGTAGAGGAGGATTAGGGGAAGGGTAGAGGAGGATTAGGGGAAGGGTAGAGGAGGATTAGGGGTAGATAACAAAAAAGGATAGTACTTAGATACAACATTCTAAAGTTCTCCTTGACTCCATTGTTTGTTTTATTTATTGAACCTTTATTTTGACAGGGAGTCATTCTGAGACCAAGGCCTCTTTTGGAGAAAAGCCCTGTAATTACAAAACATACACACATCAATACACTAGGGAAGCACAACAGATACAGAACACAATCATAGAAAACAAACACATTCTTCAGTAAAAGGTTCCATGCAACCAAGGGTTCTGAAATTCTGTCCATTCCCAGAATACCTTGTGGGTTTGTTATGTCCTCGACAGTGAAATGCTTCATTTGACAAGCAGGATTTGGGGGAATGGATTATGTCTCCGAGCATTAAATGGACATCCTTATTATAGACAGTCATTTTTCTTCTACCATGTGATTTGGGTGCCGGTCGGTTGTCGGTTTTCCACAAAAAAAAAAAAAAAATCCTCTTTGTAATTGAGACTTTAGCGTCAATTTCCTGCCCCAGATGCTTCCTCCAATGGGTGTGTATGTGTGTGATCGAGAGGATGGTTGTTGGTTTGTGCTAAGAGGAATTGTATTTCCTAACTGTGCCTAGAAATAGAGGGTATGTAACCTAGATGACTAGCTGGTCATCACTCCAGATTTAGGAGACATGGTGGATTTGCATTGAAAACTGAACATCAGGAAGGCTGTGCCCTAGATTAGAAAGTCTGCTCTGCAATTCATTCAACATCACATATGATTTTGTTTTGCTTCTAAACCAACCTCTGACCGTATCACAGTCCTGTACTGCTCAGTCCATCTGCCGGTGTAAACCTAAAGCCAGCCTTCTCCCTTTAGTCTAGACGAGGTCTCTGCTCTGCTCCTCTCTATGGCAGACCAGGGACACCTGCACAATGGCCCATGGTTTGGTCGAATGAATGAATGCTTACGAGCCTGCTGCTGCCTACCACCGCTCAGTCAGACTGCTCTATCAAATCATACACTTAGTTATAACATAATAACACACAGAAATACGAGCCGTAGGTCATTAATGTGGTAAAATCTGGAAACTATCATTTCGAAAACAAAACGTTTATTCTCTCAGTGAAATACAGAACCGTTCCGTATTTTATCTAACGGGTGGCATCCATAAGCCTAAATATTGCTGTTACATTGTACAACCTTCAATGTTATGTCATAATTATGTAAAATTCTGACAAATTAGTTTGCAACGAGCCAGGCGGCCCAAACTGTTGCATATACCCTGACTGAAGTGACACAATTTCCCTAGATAATATTGCCTGCTGACATGAATTTCTTTTAACTAAATATGCAGGTTTAAAAAGATATACTTGTGTATTGATTTTAAGAAAGGCATTGATGTTTATGGTTAGGTATATTCGTGCAACGATTGTGCTTTTTTTGCAAATACGCTTTTGTTAAATCATCCCCCGTTTGGCGAAGTTGGTTGTCTTTTGTTAGTAAGAAATGGTCTTCACACAGTTCGCAACGAGCCAGACGGCCCAAACTGCTGCATATATCCTGACTGTTGCATAAGATGCAAGTGAAGTGACAATTTCCCTAGTTAAAAGAAGTTCATGTTAGCAGGCAATATTAACTAAATATGCAGGTTTAAAAATATATACTTGTGTATTGATTTTAAGAAAGGTGTTGATGTTTATGTTTAGGTACATTGGTGCAACGACAGTGCTTTTTTCACGAATGAGCTTGTTAAATCATCACCCGTTTGGCGAAGTAGGCTGTGATTCGATGATAAATTAACAGGCACCGCATCGATTATATGCAAAGCAGGACAAGCTAGATAAACTAGTAATATCATCAACCATGTGTAGTTAACTAGTGATCATGTGAAGATTGATTGTTTTTTATAAGATAAGTTTAATGCTAGCTAGCACCTTACCTTGGCTCCTTACTGCACTCGCATAACAGGTAGTCAGCCTGCCACGCAGTCTCCTCGTGGAGTGCAATCAGCCATAAACCGTGTCCAAAAATGCAGATTACCGATTGTTATGAAAACTTGAAATCGGCCCTAATTAATCGCCGATTCCGATTAATCGGTCGACCTCTTTTCCCTACATAGTGCACTACTTTTTACCAGGGCCCACTATGTAGGGTATAGGGTGCCATTTGGGATGCAGACTGACAGACTAGAGACCCTAGAGGCATGGAGCTGCATACTACACTACAGGCACCCCTCCAGATTCCTTTAGCCCAGATCGCTGCATCTCAACCAGGGTTCTGGTTTCCCGTCTTGGGCCCCTCTCACAGCCCAGGGAGTGTTGGACTAGCAGCATCGCTGGCTGAGTCGCTAGATGTCGTGGGCTGTTATGTGTCCTATACTGCAGTGCAAAGGAGTATTAGGTTCATATACATATGAAGATTTCAAAAACTGCTGAACAAATCAAATCAAGTCTTTCAGGACTGTTTCTGGGAGTAGTTTCCTACTGGGCACAGACGTCATTTCAACGTCTAGTTTAGATTTACATTTGGTTGAGTTGTCAACTAATGTGAATTAAACTTGAAATCAACAAAAAAAGTCAGCTTGTCATTGGATTTAGATTACAAGTTTTAGTGAAGAAAATACAAAAATTCCTTAGTTTGATGACTTTTTGCAAATCAACTCCAATCAGTCATCACATTGATTATACTTCTTTATGACGTGGAACAGTTTTGATTCAACCAGTTTTTGCACGGTTGGTTGTGTTCCATGGCTGAATGTTGCTTTGTAGCAGGACTCCTCTGGCATGACAACCACACACTGGTCAGATAAAGTAGAGAGACTGGCAGCCAGGCCTGTTTCTACCCAGGAGCCAAGGTCACTGTTTAGAATAACCCACTCTGTGTAAAGCTAGAGACTCAGGGAGGTATATAAAGGGTAGCACTTAGCCAGCGTGGGTCTGTGTGGGTCTGCACTTAGCCAGCGTGGGTCTGCACTTAGCCAGCGTGGGTCTGTGTGGGTCTGCACTTAGCCAGCGTGGGTCTGCACTTAGCCAGCGTGGGTCTGCACTTAGCCAGCGTGGGTCTGTGTGGGTCTGCACTTAGCCAGCATGGGTCTGTGTGGGTCTGCACTTAGCCAGCGTGGGTCTGTGTGGGTCTGCACTTAGCCAGCGTGGGTCTGCGGAGAGGTTGTTTTTGTTTACGTGGTTAAAGCAACAGGAGTTCGTTAAAAAATTGTGTATGTGTCTGTCATTACCGAGCATGATTATAGGGGTCATTAGCTGTGTGTGTGTGTGTGTGGTTTCTGAGTGGGCTTCCACTTCCACTCTCGTTATCCTTAATTACACTGATTGACATCATGGCACCTCTCACTTCCCTTCGTGATGTTTCAGTAGCACCATCATTATCAACAGATAATAGCTGATTCACTGTTCTATCGGTTACAACACACACACACACACACACACACACACACACACACACCATGTTGATTACGTATCTCTTAGCACCAGTAACAGACTGTTATTATCCATCATATTGATGAGAGAGAAGCACCATAAACACCATATTGATGAGAGTGAAGCACCATAAACACCATATTGATGAGAGAGAAGCACCATAAACACCATATTGATGAGAGAGAAGCACCATAAACACCATATTGATGAGAGAGAAGCACCATAAACACCATATTGATGAGAGAGAAGCACCATAAACACCATATTGATGAGAGTGAAGCACCATAAACACCATATTGATGAGAGAGAAGCACCATAAACACCATATTGATGAGAGAGAAGCACCATAAACACCATATTGATGAGAGAGAAGCACCATAAACACCATATTGATGAGAGAGAAGCACCATAAACACCATATTGATGAGAGAGAAGCACCATAAACACCATATTGATGAGAGAGAAGCACCATAAACACCATATTGATGAGAGAGAAGCACCATAAACACCATATTGATGAGAGTGAAGCACCATAAACACCATATTGATGAGAGTGAAGCACCATAAACACCATATTGATGAGAGAGAAGCACCATAAACACCATATTGATGAGAGAGAAGCACCATAAACACCATATTGATGAGAGAGAAGCACCATAAACACCATATTGATGAGAGAGAAGCACCATAAACACCATATTGATGAGAGAGAAGCACCATAAACACCATATTGATGAGAGAGAAGCACCATAAACACCATATTGATGAGAGAGAAGCACCATAAACACCATATTGATGAGAGAGAAGCACCATAAACACCATATTGATGAGAGAGAAGCACCATAAACACCATATTGATGAGAGAGAAGCACCATAAACACCATATTGATGAGAGTGAAGCACCATAAACACCATATTGATGAGAGAGAAGCACCATAAACACCATATTGATGAGAGAGAAGCACCATAAACACCATATTGATGAGAGAGAAGCACCATAAACACCATATTGATGAGAGAGAAGCACCATAAACACCATATTGATGAGAGAGAAGCACCATAAACACCATATTGATGAGAGAGAAGCACCATAAACACCATATTGATGAGAGAGAAGCACCATAAACACCATATTGATGAGAGAGAAGCACCATAAACACCATATTGATGAGAGAGAAGCACCATAAACACCATATTGATGAGAGAGAAGCACCATAAACACCATATTAATTGTTTGTTTCTGATTCAGCTTCATGTTGTGATTCAACGTGTCTGTTGTAGTTGTTGGCGCACGGACGCACACACACACACACACACACACACACACAATGTTTTAGAGTCTCTGCCTGGCGCAGCCTAGTTCTACTGCTTTCATATTGAACGTTGACCTTCCGTGTGTCAGATGTGAGAATACAATGCCCTTCCTTTGTCTTTGATGGCTGGTGGGAATCTGTCCTGCAAAGAACATGTCATTCATAGTTTATGTGCTACTGTACCTTCATTGAGTCTCAACTTTGGGACTTTGATATGTTGATTGAAGTGTTCTTCCTGTGATGTCAAAAATGTAGCTTAGTATTTTGTTTGTTCTTAACTTCTAAGAGCCAGTCTTCTGAGACAATGACAAGATGTTGTATTCCAAAGCCCTTTATCTCGTGTTCCCTCAGTGCCAATCCAAGGTATCCAGTCTTCTTGTCTCTCTCTCTCTTTCTTTCTCTCTTTCTTTCTCTTTCTCTCTTTCTCTTTCTTTCTCTCTTTCTTTCTTTCTTTCTTTCTTTCTCTCTTTCTTTCTTTCTCTCTTTCTTTCTCTTTCTTTCTCTCTCTCTCTTTCTTTCTTTCTCTCTTTCTCTCTTTCTTTCTCTCTTTCTCTCTCTCTCTCTCTTTCTTTCTCTCTTTCTCTTTCTTTCTCTCTTTCTCTTTCTTTCTCTCTTTCTTTCTTTCTTTCTCTTTCTTTCTCTCTTTCTTTCTCTCTTTCTTTCTTTCTCTCTTTCTTTCTTTCTTTCTTTCTTTCTCAGAGTCATGTGTTCAGTCATGATGGGTACAGGCCCAGAGTCATGTGTTCAGTCATGATGGGTACAGGCCCAGAGTCATCTGTTCAGTCATGATGGGTACAGGCCCAGAGTCATGTGTTCAGTCATGATGGGTACAGGCCCAGAGTCATGTGTTCAGTCATGATGGGTACAGGCCCAGAGTCATGTGTTCAGTCATGATGGGTACAGGCCCAGAGTCATGTGTTCAGTCATGATGGGTACAGGCCCAGAGACTTTCCTGGTCAGGTAGCAGAAAAAACTGTTGTCTCTAGTCAGAATACATAGCCTGTATATTTGACTACGCCTGAATGCAGTAATTGAAAGATGACAAAGTAAAGTCTATATTTCCACTGTTACCTGTTCCACCTTTTCATAGTTCATACAGTCGACTCTACAGTATTGTAGAGGTGGTCTCCCATGGCCTGCCCCCTGCCCACCCCCTGCACTCAGTTCATGTCACATTCAAGATCAACCTAGTCAACTTGACCCAGAGTAGCACCTCTCATCTCTTGGCCCAGTTAACTACGACAGAACGACTACAACTCTGGTTGTTTTGGAGTGGTTGAACTCCTTCCAAAACCTTGTTTCGTCCTCACACACACACACACACACACACACACACACACACACACACACACACACACACACACACACACACACACACACACACACAACCATCTCCATCCACATCAATACAGGAAGAAGATGGAGTAGCCAATCGCTGAGTAAACACAGCAGGACCCCTCTGTCTCCCCCTTCTCTCCATTAACTCTCCCTCCTTCTCTCCATTATCTTTCCACTCTGCCTTTCCCTTCTCTCCATTATCTCTCCCTCCTTCTCTACATTATCTCCACTCCGTCTGAGTGTGTGTGTGTTTACTAGTGTCATAATACACACAGCTGCACAGACACTGAATGCATTGTTCAGTGTCCCAGGAAATGAACCAAACGTAGTTACCCTGTGTTAAACATTACCCCGACATTACTGTAACACACACACATATATATACAGTATATTCATGCTACACACACACCACAGCTGCTGCTTCCAGACTCTTATTTATAACTGCTAATACTGAACAATTTAAACACTTGCCCCCCAACCCCCCCTGCCCTGATACATGTGTAAATATTGGACTATAAATTGTGCCTTCCTGTATTATACTTATGCTAGAATGTTTATTCTGTTCTACTGAGACATTTACTTTATGTTCCTATCCTTTATTGTTTGTTGTTGTTGTTGCGTTGTCAAAAAGGAACCTGCCAGTAAGCATCGAGTTGGACAGTGTATACCATGTGTATCCTGTACAACTGGAAACACACCCCCTCTGACAGCATTACCCTCTACCCTGAAACACATACCTCTGGAACATGGATTAGGGGGTTACTTAGGATCGCTGTCCTAGAAACATAAACCTAGACAGGTTGTAGTGTGTTAATACAGGCGTGGCGGCTCTGGGGGTGTGTTCTCTATGTCATGATGACATACTGCTCTGTTGTGTTCAGGCCTGTAGAGGTACAGATTGCTAGCCTGAAACCCAAACTAAATACTGCTATCTTTCACTATGGTTTCACTTCATGGAGGTACAGAAGGGATAGTAAAGCCATATTCAGTTCAGAGTCCAGGTTAATAGATGACAGGTGGAGGGAGAAGGTTTTTAGCCTGGGGGACAGATATGTTTGCTCTGTTAGCTTTAGGTGATTCATGTGATGTCTCCCTGTAATGCTCTTAACCTGTCAACCCTAACCTGCTGTCTCTGTTAGTCCTCCTACTGACCACCATCACACTACACTATCTCTGTTAGTGTAGTTTCATAGTGGTCAGTAGGAGGACTAACAGAGGTAGTGTCATAGTGGTCAGTAGGAGGACTAACTATCTCTGTTAATTAGTCCTCTTACTGACCACTATGACACTACAGTATCTCTGTTAGTTAGTCCTCCTACTAACCCCTATAACGCTGTACAGATGATCACACACCATAACACAACACAGAGACACAGGAAGCCAGCCAAGCCTGCAGTACATACTGGTGTCCGTTTACCATAAACCGTTTTTATCAGCATTCTGTCAGCGTTCCCATCTCAACACTTCTGGGAAACAGGAGAAGGGGGTACGTCGTTGTTCACTCACTGATGCAGGGGGAGAGGAATGCAAACACTTGACCTCATGTTGGGACCGTGTTGGAAAAATAAAATGGCCGCCGATCTAAACCACACATCAAAGGAGTTGGGTGGTTTGGTCATGTTTGGGAAAGACAACTCATTTAGTTCTAATGGCTTTAGTTTAGAGGGGAGACCCATCCAGGATCCGATAGAATCGGTTATTTAGACTATTCCTGACTTCAAACGATGGAACACACAGCAAAAGAGGAGGTCAGAAGGGGAGTATCAGAGTATGATTGCAAAACTTACAAAATGTATCAACTTTTGGCCAGGCACCACAGGCAAAATGAAATTTTTGCATCTACCTATCCCATTTAGAGATTTATTGGTGTCCATAATGTCTATACACACCATCATATACACCTTAGCCAAATACATTTAAACTCAGTTTTTAACCATTCCTGGCATTTAATCCAAGTAAAAATTCCCTGTCTTAGGTCAGTTAGGATCACCACTTTATTTTAATAATGTGAAATGTCAGAATAATAGTAGAGAAAATTATTTATTTCAGCTTTTATTTCTTTCATCACATTCCCAGTGGGTCAGAAGTTTACATACACTCAATTAGTATTTGGTAGCATTGCCTTTAAATTGTTTAACTTGGGTCAAACGTTTCGGGTAGCCTTCCACAAGCTTCCCACAATAAGTTGGGTGAATTTTGGCCCATTCCTCCTGACAGAGCTGGTGTAACTGAGTCAGGTTTGTAGGCCTCCTTGCTCGCACATGCATTTTCCGTTCTGCCCACAAATATTCTACGGGATTGAGGTCAGGGCTTTGTGATGGCCACTCCAATACCTTGACTTTGTTTTCCTTAAGCCATTTTGCCACAACTTTGGAAGTATGCTTGGGGTCATTGTCCATTTGGAAGACCCATTTGCGACCAAGCATTAACTTCCTGACTGATGTCTTGAGATGTTGCTATAATATATCCACATCATTTTCCTCCTCATGATGCCATATATTTTGTGAAGTGCACCAGTCCCTCCTGCAGCAAAGCACCCCCACAACATGATGCTGCCACCCCGTGCTTCACAGTTGGGAGGGTGTTCTTCAGCTTGCAAGCCTCCCCCTTTTTCCTCCAAACATAACGATGGTCATTATGGCCAAACAGTTCTATTTTTGTTTCATCAGATCGGAGGACATTTCTCCAAATTGTACTATCTCTGTCGCCATGTGCAGTTACAAACCGTAGTCTGGCTTTTTAATGGCGGTTTTGGAGCAGTGGCTTCTTCCTTGCAGAGCGGCCTTTCAGGTTATGTCGATATAGGACTCGTTTTACTGTGGATCTAGATACTTTTGTTACGGTTTCCTCCAGCGTCTTCACTAAAATGATGTAAATTAGCCTATCAGAAGCTTCTAAAGCCATGACATCATTTTCTGGAATTTTCCAAGCTGTTTAAAGGCACAGTCAACTTAGTGTATGTAAACTTCTGACCCACTGAAATTGTGATACAGTGAATTATAAGTGAAATAATCTGTCTGAAAAATTACTTGTGTCATGCACAAAGTAGATGTCCTAACAAACTATAGTTTGTTAACAAGACATATGTGGAGTGGTTGAAAAACTAGTTTTAATGACTCCAACATAAGTGTATGTAAACTTCCGACTTCAACTGTACATATATATATTTATATTCCGGACTGATATTTCTTAATTTGTTTATTTTATTTTTCGGGGTTTGGGTGTATTGTTAGGTATTACTGCACTGCTGAAGCTAGCAACATAAGCATTTCCCAACACCTGTGATAACATCTGTAAAATATGTGTACGCAACAAATACAATTGGATTTGATTTTGGTCCATTAACATTAATATTTTCAAAAAAATAAACATCAAAATGTAAAAAACTTTCAAATGTAATGAAAATGTATATTTTCTTTAGTTTATCATACCAACATCACCAACATAGATACAAAAAGTTGATTGTGATAGGATTACGAGAAAATGAACCCCTATTAAGGTGTGATGCCTGGCCTTAAGACAATATGTGACTTTTGTTTTACCTCAGTTTCAGTCAGCTGGTTTCTCCTTTCTCCCTGGTATATTATTTCATGAATACAATGAGCAAAGTCATGGCTGCTTCGCCTCTTCCTTGTCTTAAACTCTTAGTAAGCAGCCTGTATCCATGGTAATGTGACATATGAGCAGAGCCAATGCCCAACACTAGCTGTCCTTTCTAAACGCTGTGTTTTATCGAGCCCATTGATTGTCGTTGGGTAGTCAGTGTGTGTTGTTGAGTGGTAGGGGATGAGAGATCCGGACTCAGGGCTGGTGGTGCCAGCTGGGGATGACATTAGACTGTTGAGTTATACAGTAAACGCTCAGTCAGTTGGTATGAAGGGTGACAGAGCCCATCCAATGCTCTGAATTGATTGAGTTGGTCTTGAGGCTATATGTAGTCTTTTGCAGAATAGTGTAAAGGATAAGCTGCTGGATGGTTTGGTTATCTGTGGGATCAATGGCCCGGTTGCGTTCCCCTCCTGTAAAGTGATGATAAGCTTGCAAGTGTGTGTGTGTGTGTGCAGAGTATTACATCACGAGGAAGAAGATGTGTCCATCAATATTTAATCACAACCACTCTAATCTTAACCACATTCACTGACATTTAATCACTCACACAAACACACACACACTAACACACACACATGTATAAAAAAAATTGGGGGTGTATTTTATTAGGATCCCCATTAGCTTTTGCGAAAGCAGCAGCTCCTCTTCCTGGGGTCCAACACAGAACATGAAACATACTACAGAACATTAATAGACCAGAACAGCTCAAGGACAGAACTCCATTTAAAAACAGCACACAGCCTACATCAATGCATACACACAATATCTAGGTCAAATAGGGGAAAGGAGTTGTAATACCCTTTTTCTGACACACACACACACCACTAACACCCCTCTAATCTTTCACACAGCCCTGTCAAATCTAACACACTATCCACCCACCACAACACAGTCACCACTGTCTCCATGATCAAAGCGAGGGATGTCTCCTCTACCACAGTCAAGTATAAGTCTTCAAGTCTTCTGTTTATGGTTATATTCTCTATGTAGCCTAATGCACTACTGTTGACCAGAGCAAAGGCTCGTCTTCTGTTTCCAAAGCATTTACTTCATGCTAAAACACAGTCTTACTCAAAGACTGATCTAGGATCAGCTTACTCTCGCTGGGCCGGTTTCCTGGGCACAGATTTAAGCCTGTAGACTAAAAAACATGTTCAATGGAGATTCTTCATTGGAAGTGTTTCTGTCAAGACTTGGGTTAATGTCTGTCTGGGAAAGTATGATTCCATGTATAACCTCTTGGTCGTGTTGTAATGGAGTATTGCACAATAGGAAGACCATCCCTTTTGATTTCCTCTCTCAGCTGAAGACACAAGACTCAATAACACACAAGAGAGTTAGTCCCCAAGAACCAGGCTGAAACCTCATTGATAAGGAGCCACGTTTGATTTACAGCCTTGACCTGATAAACTAGATGATAAAGGTCTATTGTTTAGGCTGCGGCCTGCAGAAATGTGGTCACGCTGTGCTTCTGTAGACACGCACGCACACACACACACACACACACAATGTTCTCTAGCTAGGTACACTCAATGCTCTAGCTAGCTACCTCCCCAGATATGCACAATGCCTCCTCCTCCAGTACAATGGGTATGTAGAACATGGCAAATAGAAACAGTGGGGGTGTGTTACCTTAGAGCGACAGTGTGTTAGCGATGTGCCATGGTGATTTGTAACCTTGACAGTATACTTCCAAAACACTGCCCTATAATACTGCTGCGAGAGGGAAGGAGAGCGAGAGAGAGGGAACAAGTAAAAAGAGAAGAGTTAGAATGAGAGCAGGAGAGAGGGAAAGAGAAGAGTTAGAATAAGAGCAGGAGAGAGGGAAAGAGAAGAGTTAGAATGAGAGCAGGAGAGAGGGAAAGAGAAGAGTTAGAATAAGAGCAGGAGAGAGGGAAAGAGAAGAGTTAGAATAAGAGCAGGAGAGAGGGAAAGAGAAGAGTTAGAATAAGAGCAGGAGAGAGGGAAAGAGAAGAGTTAGAATAAGAGCAGGAGAGAGGGAAAGAGAAGAGTTAGAATAAGAGCAGGAGAGAGGGAAAGAGAAGAGTTAGAATAAGAGCAGGAGAGAGGGAAAGAGAAGAGTTAGAATGAGAGCAGGAGAGAGGGAAAGAGAAGAGTTAGAATAAGAGCAGGAGAGAGGGAAAGAGAAGAGTTAGAATAAGAGCAGGAGAGAGGGAAAGAGAAGAGTTAGAATGAGAGCAGGAGAGAGGGAAAGAGAAGAGTTAGAATAAGAGCAGGAGAGAGGGAAAGCGAGAAGGGAGGGGGCCCGTGTGTGACAGCCGGCCCCTGATTGGTCAGACTGCAGTGTGTGTTCCCTCAGTGGGCAGAGGATTAAGCCTATCACGTGGTTCCTTTAGCTCCTTTTCACACAAACACACCCACACACCCACAGCTGTTGAAATCTCTTTCTCCTCCGCTGCGGTCGCAGCAGCCAAAGCAGCGAGAGAGTGGAGTGTGTGTGGAAGTCGAATCTGGGACTATCAGCGACTCTGTTGTCTTCAGGCAGTTCATTTTTTGGTTTGGTCCAGGACCAACATATAGGATCAACTGGAGAAGGGAGACGAAGAAGCAGTGAACGGACTGTTTTTTCTCTCTCCTTCTCTCTCTCCCTCTTTTCATCAGCGTCCCCGTGGATCTACTCTGGGATTTCTAAACGAGGCCAGGAAGTAGACATGCGTTTTGACTGGCGTTTCTATTCCAGGTTCTATCAGATTCACTGACTGAGTACAGGGGACACAATAAGGTCAGTTAGCTAAGCGTGTTTTTTTGTGTGTGTACTACTGACTTGACTATTCCTACCGAATCAAGTTTTTAAATTGGACTGAATTGAATGTGAAACCTATTTGAGCACTAAACTACGAGGTCAGTTAGCTGAAGCCCGTTTCTTTGTGTATGTTGTTGACTGTCCCTACTTCAACTACATGAGTTGACTGAACTCATTTCAATCTGTGAGCTGTGATTTGTGATTTCAAGCTGTTTGTTCAACTGCCAATTTAAGGGTGAATTCCAGGCTTCCATGATAAACACCCGTTGGTTGTGTTGCCTCTCTCTCTCTCTCTCTCAACATGCTTAGCACTGAGTCAATGGAGACTAGGTAGATTAGTTGTACTCATCAGCTAAACAGTAAGAATGCATACTGCCCAGTACACTAATATACTACCTAGAGGTCTGAAGAGTACAGCGTGTACTCTGCTTACAGTGCATCGTCAAAGTTCAAGTTGAAACGCTTAACTGTCCAGTAAGGGTTGAACGGACGTTTCTGATTGGCTTGCATGGCTCGGTTACAGCCACAATCCAACCTGGCCAGGCCTACGTAACTTAACTTCACAGCAGCCACGTCATAGATGATGTACATTACGTGGTTACACCACCATGCTTTCACTGGTAGATTATTCAGTGGGGTTTTGTGTCCTCACTTTGTTTATTTTGAAAGCGCACACACACCCCGCCCACCTACAATGTGTATGGCCACGCAGCACAGTAGATAGGTATCTATAATTAGTGTGTGGGATTGTTTCCTGGTATTGTTCCCGTACGGTCGGCAACGCGACCCAAAAGCCTCACCCTATTAATAGGGGTAATGGCTAAAAGAGAGGCCGTAGAATCCAGCAGGCATGATAACAAATAGTAGAGAGGGGATGAGGTGTGAGAGAGAGAGAGGGAAACTGTATATAGACATAATATAGCATTTGAAATGTCTCTATTCCTTTGTAATGTTTACTTTGTTTATATTGTTTATTTCACTTTTGTTTATCTGTTTCACTTGCTTTGGCAATGTTAACGTATGTTTCCCAAGCCAATAAAGCCCTTTGAATTGGGGAGGAAGAGGTGGGGACACTAGCAGGATAGCTGTCAACAGAAGAGAGGAGGGGTAAGGTGTGTAGGACTGTATGGAAAGCATTCTAATCTGTCCTCCCTGCTGGAGTTAGTTCAAGGCTAAATGTCATCCTGACATGAGGTGAGGTAACTGGAGTAATGAAGAGAGAATTCCACTATGCACATTTGTGGTTTATTCGGGCTTCCTGGATAAGCTTTAGTTTCAGTCAGTTGACCTTTCCTCAGACCACACTCTCCTCCACATAGTGACACATTATGTCTGAAGCCGTGGAAGGGGTGTGTGGCCGGCGGCGGAGCAGTAGGCCAAAGGTTGAAAGGTCGATAGGTCAGAGATTGCTGTTACTTTGCTTCAGGCAACCAGTCGAGACCAACCGGATAACAGTCACAGTCTGGTGCTCCTTAAGCAGTCTCTTGAGTCAAAACGGTATTTTGCGGTCAGCATGGTAGGCTTCCCCTGAGTAGTTTATATTTATTAATTCATTTATTTTGTTGATCAATTTGATCTGACAAAGCTTTGTCGTCTGTCAACAGAGACACAAGACTGAAATAAACTGCTTTAGGTGGTGCCTCATTGACAGTCCAATCGTGTCAGTGTTTTTTCATTTATTTTATTCTAGTTCGTGTGAGCTCACCTTTTTGACCTTTCACCCCTTAACTCTGGTTCCGAAACTAAATGTCATGCTGTGTGAAACTCCCGCCGGGTGACCCGAGTGACGGGAACATTGGGAAGGGGACAAAGGGAACATTGAGGGCTCAGGAGGGAGCGCTCTGGGAACTGGGCATCTTGTGACTGGGTACTGAGCAGGGATACTGCTGTCCTGTGTTTATCTGGGTCTGTGGTTGTGTTGTGGTTTTACGGGGAGCCTTGTGTTGTAAGCACTGACGGAAGTGTGTGTCTGTGTGTGTGAGCCTGTCTGCTGCTTCTATTGTGGTTGTGTAGATATTCAATACACGTTGGGATACCTCGTGAAAGAGGTGTGTGTGCTTAGCTAGTTCTTCTGTGGTTGTGCGGTTATTCCATTCATACTGGGGGACTTGTGTTCGTAGCAGAGGGGGAGTCTGGTGTTGTCAACACTGGGGGGTAAAGGGGGGTGAGGGGCTGTGCAACTTTATTTTGGCAACTCCACAGCTGTTAGGGATTGACCCCAGAGGATTGCAGTCATCCAGCAGGTCCTCTGTCGTTCTCACGTTCACCATGCTCTCTCTTTCTCTCTCTTTCTATGCCTTTCTCTCCCTCCCTCCCTCTTACTCTCTCACTCTTGGGATCTCATACTGTCTCTCTTCTCTGTCTCTACCTCTCTTTTGTTTACATCTGTTTCTCCCAACCAACAGGTCCCTATCAATTCACTGCTAGTGGTTTCCTACAGTATAAGGCCTGTTTCTTTTATTCTGGTCTGGTCCCTCTCTCCCTCATATCCCTACTCTGCATAGAATCTCTATCTTTCTCTCTCCCTCTCTCTCTCGTATCCCTACTCTGCATAGAATCTCTCTCCCTCTCTCCCTCGTATCCCTACTCTGCATAGAATCTCTTTCTCTCTCTCTCTCCCTCTCTCTCTCCCTCTCTCTCTCTCTCGTATCCCTACTCCCCATAGAATCTCTCTCTTTCTCTCTCTCTCCCTCTCTCTCTCTCTCGTATCCCTACTCCCCATAGAATCTCTCTCTTTCTCTCTCCCCTTTCTCTCTCGTATCCCTACTCCCCATAGAATCTCTCTCTTTCTCTCTCCCCTCTCTCTCTCGTATCCCTACTCCCCATAGAATGACATATTGGCTGTATAACTGTCAGCAGGCTGGCTATAGTCAGCAGGGTAGCTGTAGTCAGCAGGGTAGCTATAGTCAGCGGGGTAGTTGTAGTCAGCAGGGTAGCTGTAGTCCTGAGGCCTGTGTCTTTATAGTTGGATGTATAGTAGCCTGTCTGCCCTCTGCAGTTTCATTCAATAAACCAGGGCATGGCTTTGGGAAAGGAGGCATTGAATACACACACTCAATCACATACAGACACAATGATACCACACACACACACACACACACACACACACACACACACACAGAGGAGGGGGGTGTATTGAATGTGATGTTATGTAACCTTCAGGGAGAGTTGTCCAGCTGCTTTGACTTGAACAGATTCTTCTAGCTGGGATTTTATTAATGTCCATGTAAATTACAGAGTTGAGGATCAGAGGGGGAGAGGAGGGAGGGAGATGAGGGGGAGGGAGGGAGAAGGTTGGTTTGGAGTTCTGCCATAGAAGAAACATAAGTGTTCCAATGTGTGATGATTCAGCTGATAAAGAGAGTCATGTCAGCTCCAGCCAAGCCTAAGTGGAGCAGTGGCTTGATATCAAGAAGCTGATGCAATGTTGACCTTCCTAAATGTCCTACAGGTTAACATAAAAGTCTCATATACTGTAGTCCTACATTACAGTCCATATTATATTAGACAGGATAGTAAGTCTCATATACTGTAGTCCTACATTACAGTCCATATTATATTAGACAGGATAGTAAGTCTCATATACTGTAGTCCTACATTACAGTCCATATTATATTAGACAGGATAGTAAGTCTCATATACTGTAGTCCTACATTACAGTCCATGTTATATTAGACAGGATAGTAAGTCTCATATACTGTAGTCCTTCATTACAGTCCATGTTAGACAGGATATTAAGTCTCATATACTGTAGTCCTACATTACAGTCCATATTATATTAGACAGGATAGTAAGTCTCATATACTGTAGTCCTACATTACAGTCCATATTATATTAGACAGGATAGTAAGTCTCATATTCTGTAGTCCTACATTACAGTCCATATTATATTAGACAGGATAGTAAGTCTCATATACTGTAGTCCTACATTACAGTCCATGTTAGACAGGATATTAAGTCTCATACTGTAGTCCTACATTACAGTCCATGTTATATTAGACAGGATAGTAAGTCTCATATACTGTAGTCCTACATTACAGTCCATGTTAGACAGGATATTAAGTCTCATAGTGTAGTCCTACATTACAGTCCATATTATATTAGACAGGATAGTAAGTCTCATATACTGTAGTCCTACATTACAGTCCATATTATATTAGACAGGATAGTAAGTCTCATATACTGTAGTCCTACATTACAGTCCATGTTATATTAGACAGGATAGTAAGTCTCATATACTGTAGTCCTTCATTACAGTCCATGTTAGACAGGATATTAAGTCTCATACTGTAGTCCTACATTACAGTCCATATTATATTAGACAGGATAGTAAGTATTATATACTGTAGTCCTACATTACAGTCCATATTAGACAGGATAGTAAGTCTCATATACTGTAGTCCTTCATTACAGTCCATGTTAGACAGGATAGTAAGTCTCATATACTGTAGTCCTAAATTACAGTCCATATTAGACAGGATAGTAAGTCTCATATACTGTAGTCCTACATTACAGTCCATATTATATTAGACAGGATAGTAAGTCTCATATTCTGTAGTCCTACATTACAGTCCATATTATATTAGACAGGATAGTAAGTCTCATATACTGTAGTCCTACATTACAGTCCATATTATATTAGACAGGATAGTAAGTCTCATATACTGTAGTCCTACATTACAGTCCATATTATATTAGACAGGATAGTAAGTATTATATACTGTAGTCCTACATTACAGTCCATATTAGACAGGATAGTAAGTCTCATATACTGTAGTCCTTCATTACAGTCCATGTTAGACAGGATAGTAAGTCTCATATACTGTAGTCCTAAATTACAGTCCATATTAGACAGGATAGTAAGTCTCATATACTGTAGTCCTACATTACAGTCCATATTATATTAGACAGGATAGTAAGTCTCATATTCTGTAGTCCTACATTACAGTCCATATTATATTAGACAGGATAGTAAGTCTCATATACTGTAGTCCTACATTACAGTCCATATTATATTAGACAGGATAGTAAGTCTCATATACTGTAGTCCTACATTACAGTCCATATTATATTAGACAGGATAGTAAGTCTCATATACTGTAGTCCTACATTACAGTCCATATTATATTAGACAGGATAGTAAGTCTCATATACTGTAGTCCTTCATTACAGTCCATGTTAGACAGGATAGTAAGTCTCATATACTGTAGTCCTACATTACAGTCCATATTATATTAGACGGGATATTAAGTCTCATATACTGTAGTCCTACATTACAGTCCATATTATATTAGACAGGATATTAAGTCTCATATACTGTAGTCCTACATTACAGTACATATTATATTAGACAGGATAGTAAGTCTCATATACTGTAGTCCTACATTACAGTCCATATTATATTAGACAGGATAGTAAGTCTCATATACTGTAGTCCTACATTACAGTCCATATTATATTAGACAGGATAGTAAGTCTCATATACTGTAGTACTTCATTACAGTCCATGTTAGACAGGATAGTAAGTCTCATATACTGTAGTCCTACATTACAGTCCATATTATATTAGACAGGATAGTAAGTCTCATATACTGTAGTCCTTCATTACAGTCCATGTTAGACAGGATAGTAAGTCTCATATACTGTAGTCCTAAATTACAGTCCATATTAGACGGGATAGTAAGTCTCATATACTGTAGTCCTACATTAAAGTCCATATTACACAGGATATTAAGTCTCATACTGTAGTCCTAAATTACAGTCCATATTAGACAGGATAGTAAGTCTCATATACTGTAGTCCTACATTACAGTCCATATTATATTAGACAGGATAGTAAGTCTCATATACTGTAGTCCTACATTACAGTCCATATTAGACAGGATAGTAAGTCTCATATACTGTAGTCCTAAATTACAGTCCATATTAGACAGGATAGTAAGTCTCATATACTGTAGTCCTTCATTACAGTCCATATTAGACAGGATATTAAGTCTCATATACTGTAGTCCTACATTACAGTCCATATTATATTAGACAGGATAGTAAGTCTCATATACTGTAGTCCTACATTACAGTCCATATTATATTAGACGGGATATTAAGTCTCATATACTGTAGTCCTACATTACAGTCCATATTATATTAGACAGGATATTAAGTCTCATATACTGTAGTCCTACATTACAGTCCATATTATATTAGACAGGATAGTAAGTCTCATATACTGTAGTCCTACATTACAGTCCATATTAGATAGGATATTAAGTCTCATATACTGTAGTCCTACATTACAGTCCATATTATATTAGACAGGATAGTAAGTCTCATATACTGTAGTCCTACATTACAGTCCATGTTATATTAGACGGGATATTAAGTCTCATATACTGTAGTCCTAAATTACAGTCCATATTAGACAGGATAGTAAGTCTCATATACTGTAGTCCTAAATTACAGTCCATATTAGACAGGATAGTAAGTCTCATATACTGTAGTCCTAAATTACAGTCCATATTAGACAGGATAGTAAGTCTCATATACTGTAGTCCTTCATTACAGTCCATATTAGACAGGATAGTAAGTCTCATATACTGTAGTCCTACATTACAGTCCATATTAGACAGGATAGTAAGTCTCATATACTGTAGTCCTACATTACAGTCCATATTATATTAGACAGGATAGTAAGTCTCATATACTGTAGTCCTGCATTACAGTCCATATTATATTAGACATGATATTAAGTCTCATATACTGTAGTCCTACATTACAGTCCATATTATATTAGACATGATATTAAGTCTCATATACTGTAGTCCTACATTACAGTCCATATTATATTAGACAGGATAGTAAGTCTCATATACTGTAGTCCTTCATTACAGTCCATATTATATTAAACAGGATATTAAGTCTCATATACTGTAGTCCTACATTACAGTCCATATTATATTAGACAGGATAGTAAGTCTCATATACTGTAGTCCTTCATTACAGTCCATATTATATTAGACAGGATATTAAGTCTCATATTGTCTATTTAAATTGCAGCGTGGGAAACCCTGCTGTAGGATGCACTATTGGCCTTATTTGGCTCTACTGTTGTCATGACAATGTTGTAAACTCGTTAACGCATGTCATCCCCATAAGCCATTCCCCTCTCAGGGTCACAAGTGTCAGCTCATTGGTCAGCTGGGCATGGCATCGGAATGTCCAGCATGCACTTGTCTCCGGTGTCATGGTGATGGCCTATTTGGTCAGACTATCAAACAACCTGTCACTACATTGGCTTTGAATCTATGTCGTCTTTCACTTGTAATAGTCTTTTTTATATACTAACTGACTGGTACTATGTACACACATGATATACCTACTGGAGTTTGGCTCAAACATGTAATGTACCTACAGACAGACTGGTACTATGTACACACATGATATACCTACTGGAGTTTGGCTCAAACATGTAATGTACCTACAGACAGACTGGTACTATGTACACACATGATATACCTACTGGAGTTTGGCTCAAACATGTAATGTACCTACAGACAGACTGGTACTATGTACACACATGATATACCTACTGGAGTTTGGCTCAAACATGTAATGTACCTACAGACAGACTGGTACTATGTACACACATGATATACCTACTGGAGTGTGGCTCAAACATGTAATGTACCTACAGACAGACTGGTACTATGTACACACATGATATACCTACTGGAGTGTGGCTCAAACATGTAATGTACCTACAGACAGACTGGTACTATGTACACACATGATATACCTACTGGAGTTTGTCTCAAACATGTAATGTACCTACAGACAGACTGGTACTATGTACACACATGATATACCTACTGGAGTTTGTCTCAAACATGTAATGTACCTACAGACAGACTGGTACTATGTACACACATGATATACCTACTGGAGTTTGGCTCAAACATGTAATGTACCTACAGACAGACTGGTACTATGTACACACATGATATACCTACTGGAGTGTGGCTCAAACATGTAATGTACCTACAGACAGACTGGTACTATGTACACACATGATATACCTACTGGAGTGTGGCTCAAACATGTAATGTACCTACAGACAGACTGGTACTATGTACACACATGATATACCTACTGGAGTGTGGCTCAAACATGTAATGTACCTACAGACAGACTGGTACTATGTACATTAGCTCTTTGAGGGAAATGTATTAATAGTGTCTTACAATAAAGTCATAAAGCGATCATTAATCTTGCTTTGTGTCCATACAAGGTCCCCTACTGTAAGTTAAAACTATTATAGCACCACAGAGAGGAACTTGCAGGGGGCTGAAGTAACCACTGTCGTGTCTTTGGCATTATTAAAGTGAAGACTTATTTCATCAAATCAAATCTCTGTAATTATTATTACATGATTAAACTAACTTACTCATGTAAATATAATTAACCATTGTGACGCACTGGTGGGGTTTATATCCGGAACAGCAGAAAAGGGCTGTCCCATGATGCCAGATCAATGTCTATGCTCATGGGGCAGGCCAATGACTTTAAAGGGAATTGGATTCTCTTTCATTAAACCGTTTTTAAAATCACATTACATAATTTCACAAATAGTTTCATCTTTACTCATTCATTTTATACCATAATTAGATGCGATACACATAACGGAGACTCTTGTATAAACAGAGTTATGGTAATGTGGCTGTATTGTCTCTCATGAGGTCACAAACATTACACAAAATGGACCGGTCGTAGCTGGCTTCTCCACTGACCGTTTACACATTCTCCAAAACATGGACATTGTTCAGTTCTCAAGTTCTATGATGTAGTTCATTTGTTCTACTGTGAAACTCTCTCTCTCTATACTGCATGAGGGAGAGAGTCTCCTTCAGGAATTTACGACCTAAAATAACAGAACCTGGGTGTAAGAGGGAGAGAGGGGGAAGGAACTTGCTATACCCAAAGAGGGCCACGTCATGACACCACAAGTCTATGCAGTCCCATTGAAAAACACACACTGGGTCGGGTCCAGACTACAGAGTAGCCCAGAGCTGTGCGTTGTTCAACACACTGGGTCGGGTCCAGACTACAGAGTAGCCCAGAGCTGTGCGTTGTGGCTCTTAATCTGCAACATCTTGTTAAGTTCCATTAGACCTGAAGGAGCAGCTTAGCAACGCAGAGCAGCAAAGAAAATAATCTACCTTCTCTCCCTCCATCCCTCTATTCCTCCATCCCTAACTCCCTCCCTTGTTCAAATCCAAGGGATAGAGGACTTGGGCAAAAAGAGAAAGGAAGGGAAAGAGACAGGGAGAAAATAAAGAAAGGGAGAGAGAGTGAGACTGCAGGTACAGTAGATCTTTCTCTGCTGCTAGGGTAACCCTCTTAAGTGGCCTGCGGTCATGTGACTGGAGTGATTGGTAAACAATCCCAGCTGTAGAGGTCTCTCGCTTTCTCGCTCAATTCAATTCAATGTTTTTTATTGTCATGGGAAACATATGTTTACATTCTCTCTTTCTGTCTCTGTCTGTCTGTGTGTGAAAACAGTTCCAGCTGTAGTGGTCGCTCTCTGTTGGGTGGAAACCTCAAGCCATCTGGTTGAGGCCAGCCTGCTCTCTACCCCTCCCATCTCCAATACTGCCCCTCCCATCTCCAATACTGCCCCTCCCATCTCCAATACTGCCCCTCCCATCTCCAATACTGCCCCTCCCATCTCCAATACTGCCCCTCCCATCTCTAATACTGCCCCTCCCATCTCTAATACTGCCCCTCCCATCTCTAATACTGCCCCTCCCATCTCTAATACTGCCCCTCCCATCTCTAATACTGCCCCTCCCATCTCTAATACTGCCCCTCCCATCTCTAATACTGCCCCTCCCATCTCTAATACTGCCCCTCCCATCTCCAATACTGCCCCTCCCATCTCCAATACTGCCCCTCCCATCTCCAATACTGCCCCTCCCATCTCTAATACTGCCCCTCCCATCTCTAATACTGCCCCTCCCATCTCCAATACTGCCCCTCCCATCTCCAATACTGCCCCTCCCATCTCCAATACTGCCCCTCCCATCTCCAATACTGCCCCTCCCATCTCTAATACAAGGCTTAACCTAAAGGTGATCTGCATGCTTCCCATCTGGACCGGTTCATGTATATATTCTGACTACATTTTGTGACGTTTTGGTCTTCGGCAACAGTTGTTTTTTCCCAGCTGTTTGTACACAAACTATTTTTCTCGAGGCAGGCCGAAGAGAAATACTGCACGGAACATTTTAGTCACATGTAGAATTGGGTGACTAAGATCTCCTCGGCAGAACCGTCAAAATAAATGACAGTTCTTGAGTTATCTTAGATGAATTCAGACTATTTTGAGGAAGTGTATACTGGCTACGGCATTTCAAGATGGACAAACGGTATTGCCGCTTTTTGCTTTTTCAAGCGTAGGTCTTTGAAGAGAGTATGTGAGCACACTCTCCTCGGCGCCAGCTGAACCGAAGCATTCGGAAGCCTTTAACCTCCACAGCCACGCCGCAAAGCAACCTGGGAGATGGTTTCTTACACTCTCTGTCAATTCATACCGTCATTAAATCCACGGCCCTTTTGCAGACGTTGTTGTGCTCTCTCCTTCATTTGGCACGGCAACAAGTGGTTCAGAAGAGTCAATAACACATGACGTACTATAGTTGTTTCCAACTGTTGTGTGTTGTCATGCCAACTGGAACAGGGTGAGGCAACAGTCAGGGGAATGTATTCACTAACCCAGTCATGACCCTGATGGGCTAACAAAATATGAGTCTTTCTCTCTCTCGTTCGCTTTGTTTGTCTTTCTTTCCCGCTCTGGAGCACGTTCCGTATAGATAACAGTGTGTGTGTGTGTGCGTACGATGGAAACAAAAATCTGTCCAGAGTCAGAGCGGGTCCTGACTCCTGTTGCTGGCGTCAGATCGTTGACCAATCAGAGAGCAACGTTTCCCACAGCAGACGACCTGATAAGATGAGCATCCTCTTCCTGCTTGGCAGACACGTTGCTGTTGTTTCCTCTCTGTCCGTCTGTCCCCTGTGGGACATGTCACTGTCACCTGTTATCCTGTACGTCTGTCTGTTTATCTCTCTGTTTGAAGAGTAATGTCATAGGAATGGCTTCTTCAGAAAAGGTCATGGTCAAGTGAATTGACTTTGTATTGACACTTGACCTGGGGCTCTGCATACTCATGTCTCACTGTCTGTTTAGCATGCAGTTTGGTTAAAGTGACTGTTGCTGTTCAGAGGATTTCACTTATTTTGCAGTGATAGTCCTCTTTGACTTGTCTGTTTGCCACTAGTTTGGATGCCTTTTAGTTGGGACCGTTGTTGCCCACAGGAATAGACTTAGTTTGTGTGCATTCATAACTTGGGGCTCTGCATCTGTGCTCAATAGTAGTTTGCAACAGGACTTAAAACTATTGTTTTCCCACAGTCTGGTAAATGAGTCTTCTGCAGAATAAATGTTCCCTTTGGGGTGATAAACCTTTCCACCACTACATGGGAAGTTGGGAACTACATGTTCTGGACTTGTTTTTCAACATATCTGTCCTATTTCCATTGTTTTTCAACATATCTGTCCTATTTCCATTGTTTTTCAACATATCTGTCCTATTTCCATTGTTTTTCAACATATCTGTCCCATTTCCATTGTTTTTCAACATATCTGTCCCATGTCCATTGTTTTTCAACATATCTGTCCCATTTCCATTGTTTTTCAACATATCTGTCCCATTTCCATTGTTTTTCAACATATCTGTCCCATTTCCATTGTTTTTCAACATATCTGTCCCATTTCCACTGTTTCTCAACATATCTGTCCCATTTCCATTGTTTTTCAACATATCTGTCCTATTTCCATTGTTTTTCAACATATCTGTCCTATTTCCATTGTTTTTCAACATATCTGTCCCATTTCCATTGTTTTTCAACATATCTGTCCCATGTCCATTGTTTTTCAACATATCTGTCCCATTTCCATTGTTTTTCAACATATCTGTCCCATTTCCATTGTTTTTCAACATATATGTCATATTTCCATTGTTTCTCAACATATCTGTCCCATTTCCATTGTTTTTCAGCATATCTGTCCCATTTCCATTGTGAAACATATCTGTCCCATTTCCATTGTGAAACATATCTGTCCCATTTCCATTGTTTCTCAACATATCTGTCCCATTTCCATAGTTTTTCAACATATCTGTCCCATTTCCATTGTTTTTCAACATATCTGACCCATTTCCATTGTTTTTCAACATATCTGTCATATTTCCATTGTTTCTCAATATATCTGTCCCATTTCCATTGTTTTTCAACATATCTGTCCCATTTCCATTGTTTTTCAACATATCTGTCCCATTTCCATTGTTTTTCAACATATCTGTCCCATTTCCATTGTTTTTCAACATATCTGTCCTATTTCCATTGTTTTTCAACATATCTGTCCTATTTCCAATGTTTTTCAACATATCTGTCCTATTTCCATTGTTTTTCAACATATCTGTCCTATTTCCATTGCGTCTTTTAGTTTAGTTCAGTGTAAAACCGCTGTCACACAAAGCAATTTGGACACAATTACTGTTGCAGTTACAGGATGCAAGTGACATTTTCTCAAGCAACTTGAATGATGCATGATGCAACTCAAACTGTCAGATCTCTATTCTAAATCTCTCCCTCTCTCCCTCGTTCCAGTGAGAAGCTGAGCTCGATCAGAGGAGCGTAGGAAGCAGGCATGAGCGCAGGAGGCCATCACGCCGTGGTGACCACCCCTCCCACGCCCAGCGGCGGTGGAGGAACCGGTGGTCCTAAGGAACGATACTTTGACCGCATCGACCCCAACGATCCCGAGTACCTGAGAGAGAGGAACATGTCACCTGACCTCAGACAGGACTTCAATATGATGGAACAGAAGAAGAGAGTCACACAGATACTACAGAGTCCTGTAAGTAGGAGAGAGAAAGAGGGTGGGGGGGGGGAGTCACACAGATACTACAGAGTCCTGTAAGTGTGGGGGGGGGGGGGGGGTAGAGAGGAGAGTCACACAGATACTACAGAGTCCTGTAAGTAGGAGAGGGGGGGTAGAGAGGAGAGTCACACAGATACTACAGAGTCCTGTAAGTAGGAGAGGGGGGGTAGAGAGGAGAGTCACACAGATACTACAGAGTCCTGTAAGTGAGGAGTAGGACTGTGGGGGGGGGGGGAACAGAGGTGCATCTGGCCTGAAGCTCATTTTGACATCAAGAGGACAATTGACATTGTTCACCAGTTGTTGGGAATTGGACATTCTGTCTGTGAATGAGAGTTCCCCTGCTTTTCTGCCGGCGGCTGCCATGTCAAACCCCTTGGGGGATAACACACTGACGTTGTAACGGAGACCACAGCAACACTCCAGCAGGCAGCAGACTGTTTCAGCCCAGCAGACGCAACATTACTGCCACAGATTCTATCTAGCCCTGCAACATACAGAATGCCCTCTGCTGTTATCTGTCAACTCTGTAGTCTGTTCTCCAAGCCCCTAAATCACTCAGATACACCTGCTTGTTTACCTGCAGGTATTGACTCAAGGCAGGACATGTCTGTAGCTCAGGTTCATAGCTTTTGGCTGAGTGTGTGTGCGTGCGTCTGTGTGTGTGTGTGTGTGTCCGAGTGTGTGTGTGTGTGTGTGTGTGTGTGTGTCCGAGTGTGTGCGTGCGTGCGTCCGAGTGTGTGCATGCGTGCGTCCGTGCGTCCGAGTGTGTGTGTGCGTGCGTCCGAGTGTGTGTGTGCGTGCGTCCGAGTGTGTGTGTGCGTGCGTCTGAGTGTGTGTGTGTGTCCGAGTGTGTGTGTGCGTGCGTCCGTGTGTGTGTGTGTGTGTGTGTGTGTGCGTGCGTCCGAGTGTGTGTGTGTGTGTGTGTGTGTGTGCGTGCGAGTGTGTGTGTGTGTGTGCGTCCGAGTGTGTGTGTGTGTGCGTCCGAGTGTGTGTGTGTGCGTCCGAGTGTGTGTGTGTGCGTCCGTGCGTGTGTGTGCGTCCGTGTGTGTGTGTGTGTGTGCGCTGGTGTAGCCGTGTTCTATTTAAAGCGTTAAATGGGATCCACATTCAACACATGCCACCGCGGGGTCTTTGGCGCGCTTTTATACCAGCTGTCGAGAGATCAGGAGACGAGCACAGAGTCTCTCTGCTTTAAACTTCACCGGTGTGTTTAGTGTGTGTGTGTCTTTTGTCTGAAAATGTCTATGTTGAAGGGTTGTAAATGTGTGTGTGTGTGTGTGTGTGTGTGCCTGCCTACGTGAGTATGTGCGTACATGTAACTGGGTGTGTGGTTTTGTTTTGATTGTGTGTGAGCCACAGCCTAAACCTATGAACTAATGACAGGTGATGTCCCGGAGGGCATATTGTTGTCATCTGTCTCATGTGGGTTAGCTGGTTCCAACACTAGTGTAACACTACTCTATCACAACAACAATAAACATCTCCCTCCAGCACTCTGCCTTTCCATCTCTTTCTTTCTCTCTCTCTCTCTCCTTTCTCTCTCTTTCTCTCACCCTCTCTCTTTCTCTCCCTCTTCTTTTTCTCTCACCCTCTTTCTCTCTCTCTCTCCCTCATTCTCTCTCCCCCTCTATTCTCTTTCTCTCCCTCTCCCTGCATTCTCTCTCTCTATTTCTTGTCCTCTCTCTCCCTCCCTCGCTCTCTCTCTGAACATGGGGTTAGTTTATTGTGTTACCAGTGTGTTTCAGGGGAGAGCGATGTCAGCTCATGTTTTCTCGAGACAGCCCATGAGAGAGACTATATTTAAAGACTGATCTAGACCAGAAGGAACTAACCAGTTTGCTGAGCACAGCTGACTGGCTGTCTAGTGCTGCAGGCATAGTGCTATGTACACAATACCATATGGATAGAAGCTGGTGTTTTCTGTAAGATGGAGGCTTGTTGTTGTTGTAATCAGATCACAATTGTAAGCAGTGTGTGTGCTGTTGGGTTGTGTATATTTACTGCTACTGCGGTTTGGGAGAAGGAAGCAGTGTGTGTGCTGTTGGGTTGTGTATATTTACTGCTACTGCGGTTTGGGAGAAGGAAGCAGTGTGTGTGCTGTTGGGTTGTGTATATTTACTGCTACTGAGGTTTGGGAGAAGGAAGCAGTGTGTGTGCTGTTGGGTTGTGTATATTTACTGCTACTGCGGTTTGGGAGAAGGAAGCAGTGTGTGTGCTGTTGGGTTGTGTATATTTACTGCTACTGCGGTTTGGGAGAAGGAAGCAGACTTTTATTTCTTCTTCTCAGACTTAAAATGACTGGATAATTTATAGAGCCTCCCTGATTCCAAACCCCTGTGAGAGGAGAGGAAGTGTTTCATCCATGCTTTCTTTCTGTTGATGTTCTCTTTATAACTTTTAACATCTCGTTCTAAAGAACATTAGAAAAGCAACGTTTTTATGTTTTGGTTTATTTACTTTATCTCAACGTTGCCTAGCTAGCTTTTGGTTTGGCATTTACGTTATCTCAACGTTGCCTAGCTAGCTTTTGGTTTGGCATTTACGTTATCTCAACTTTGCCTAGCTAGCTTTTGGTTTGGCATTTACGTTATCTCAACTTTGCCTAGATAGCTTTTGGTTTGGGATTTAGGTTATAGAGCAATATTGCTTAGATGACTTGTGTGCTGACATTTACATTATCTTTCAATGAGAGACCGAGAAGAAGAGAGAGACAGAGACAGAGATAAAAAGAGAAAAATAGAGAGATACAGAGAGTGAGAGACAGATTTCAGCTGCACATTCAAGATGATGCTGTACTGAAGTATTGATGTTAGGTGTTGTGTCTTTGCCATCATTAAACTGAAGACTTATTTATCAAATAACTCTAATTATTATTACGCGATTAAACTGATTAATCATGTAACTAATTATTATTACACGATTAAACTGATAAATCATGTAACTAATTATTATTACGCGATTAAACTGATTAATCATGTAACTGTAATTATTATTATGCGATTAAACTGATTAATCATGTAACTGTAATTATTATTACGCGATTAAACTGAATCATGTAACTGTAATTATTATTACGCGATTAAACTGATTAATCATGTAACTGTAATTATTATTACGCGATTAAACTGAATCATGTAACTGTAATTATTATTACACGATTAAACTGATTAATCATATAACTGTAATTATTATTATTACGCGATTAAACTGATTAATCATGTAACTGTAATTAACTAGGAAGTCGGAGCACCAAGGAAAATATTCAGATTATAAAGATATAAATATATGAAAGTTATTAGGAAAATTATATCTGATCACTTAGTCTTCTGACTAATGAATTATTCTTTACCTCACGTTAGTCTCATTCCAAACGTTGTAAATTGTTAGTTATCTGCACGAAGGGAAGTGGGGGTCGACTGAGATGAGACACGACAAAGTTGATCTTTATAACAATTGAAATGCTAATCCTTTGCACATGAACGCTCACTCATTCGGGAATAATTGCAATCAATATATATATTTACGCTCAGTGTGTCATCGGGATCTCTGTTGAAAAGTTTGTTTCTGTTGGAGAGTCTGTCCGTCCTCTCGCTCTCTCTCTCTGTCGTGGTTAGAATGGATAGTTCAGAGTAACATTCATTCATGTCGTTATAGAATAGATGTTACAGCGGTTGTCAGTCTTCGCGTTCAATGATACCGAATTCCTAGCTGGAAACTAGTAATTATTATCAAAGACTTGTTCTTATTCTGTCGGTATCGATAGTCTAATAGTTTAACCACGTGGTATGGTTAAAAGATTCAGCCATCTACTCAAACCTTAGCTTATACTCAGGTTTATGGTCTCCTCTCAAACCTTGGCCCTATCGTTATCGAGGTAAGCTGGTCTCAACCTTAGTCCTCTCGTAATTGAGAGAAACATGGTCTGGTGATAGAAAACCCGGGTGGGGCTTTCATTCGGAAGAGCAGAAAATGGCCTGTCCCAGGATGCCCAACCATAACTGTGCTCATGGGCGGTCCTCTGATTTAGTTAAACTCCAAAGGGAATTGGAGTTTCCTTCATTAAACAGACCAAAATCACATTACACAATTTCACAAACAGTATCATCCTCACTCATTTATCTTATACAACAATTAGATGTAAGCCTCATAACTGAGGCTATTATATAAACAGTGTTATGGTAATGTGGCCATATTTTGTCTCCCATGAGTTTCACAAAATTGTACCAAACGGACCAGTTCGTAGCTGGATTCTTCAACCAATCTTTTATACCTTCTCCAGAACATAAATGTTGTTCGAACCTCAAGTTCTGTGAGGTGGAAGAAATTCCTTTTGTTCTCTCTATGAAAACTCAATCTCTCTCTATACTGTGGCCATGAGGAGACAATCTCCTCCAGGAATGTACGACCTGAGGTCGCAGCATCCTGAGTGTAGGAGACAGAGAGAGGGGGATAGTGATCGCTGTACCCAAAGAGGGCAAAGTCATGACATAGGCTAGGCAGTACAAACCCCCAGGGAGGAAAGCGCTGGTCTAAAGTAGTGCACTATATAGGGAGTTGGGGGCTGGCTGGGATGTACAGTATTTCTATTGGTCTGCCAGACAGTTCCTCCCTGCAGGCAGTGTTGCAGCTGGAATGGGGGACCGATTTTTACTGACGCACACGTCAATATAATTAATTGGCTGGCACTTGCTCTCTCGGTCGCTCTCTCTCTCTCGGTCGCTCTCTCGCTCGCTCGCTCTCTCTCTCGCTCTCTCTCTCAATTCAATTTAAGGGCTTTATTGGCATGGGAAACTAATGTTAACATTGCCAAAGCAAGTTAACATATGTCTTTCTCTCTCGGTCTCTCGCTCTCTCTCTCTCCCACCTTGCAACACAGTCCACATGAAAGAGTATCATTGTGCTCACTAAACTAGCAAGGCTGTTGGGAGTGTGTCTAGTTGTAATTACAGGCTATTCTATGATTCACTTGGACCATGGTGTGTGTGTGTGTCTATAACTGTGAGTACTTATTTGACCAGATTGTGTGTCTGGATGGGGTAGTGGTGTCATTAAAACTGTCAGTGGTGACGTAAAACCCTTTCATCACCTCCCTCACACACAATACGCGCGATAGCAAACCCAGCTACAGTCTAGTCATAAGTGTCTGTTGTCCTTTCCCACGCTACAGGGTTCATCCCAGCGCTCTTACCTGTCTGTCAGCAGCCCTACAGTCAGCAGGAAGAGGATCATCCCAACAAATAGATAGTTGAATGCGAGGCTGATTTATTTTAACAACACGTTAGGTAATACAGAAATATTACATACTGTAGATGTGTAACATTTATACATGGAAGGCTTTAATATAGTGCTGTTTATGGCTTTGTCACACAAAATATAAGTCTTTATTCTGATACGATTAAAAGGGAGAGTCTTTGGAGTGTATCCTGAAAGAGATTTCTTTCTCACAGTGACAGCTATTGGAACAGCTCCAATCTGCATGTCTTAATAATGAGAGAGAAGCTCAAAGACTATATTAAAGACACCATTTTGAAAGATGAATATCTCTTTGTTGTGAATGCACACGGAATCCTCTCTTCCTAAGCCTGACCGTCCAACCAATCACACACGTCCTCCCATACGCTCCAACCAATAACTGGAGAGACGTGGCTCGTGAAAGTGGGAAAGCTCTCTGTGACCGTGGCTTGACTTTTCAGTTTAGTGTTGTTTTTTCTCAGGCAGGATGGTGGACAGCTATTCATGTCAAGAGAAGGACCTCAGGCCAGCTTGATTAGATTTGGGCTCTGGCTGTTTGTTTTAACTCAATGTTAGGACAGTGTTATGGCACAGGGTTGCCTTGTGGGTTTAAACACACACACACCACAGCAGCTAGCTAACATGCTCTTCCGTGAGCTGTATCTGTGTTTTATTGTAGTCTCTCTGCAGAGGATTAGAGGGTCGGAAAACGTATGATCACATCCACTTTAATCTGTTAGATGAAGGTGATGGGGATGAAATCCCTGCCGCTCAGCGTTATAATCTGTCTTTGAACAAGCTCGCACACTGCAAATGCCTGCCACAGTGTGTGTGTGTGTGTGTGTCATACACACGTGCTGGCCTTTCCAGTAAAAGACTATTAAGACTGATGCAGATTCAGAAGTAATGAAGGCAGTTGTAATCAAGTTCCGCACACAGGATCCCCCCCAGGCCTGATAAATAGAACCATGGGAACAGTATGGAGTTTATGACAAGTCTTTTCACTCCAGCCTGTAACAGCACAGTCGACAGTATAATAGAAACGTCCAGAACAAACCTCAAGCCCAGCAGACACCCTATCCACATCCGCACCACTGCAGTGCAGCAACCAGACCTAGCCAAAACCGTCACTATGGCAACAGGGCCCGAACGACAACGGAATGTTTGGCCTCGACTCAGAACCCCTCAGAACCCCTAGAGTTATACTGGCTCTGTGTTCTGTTCTGTGTTCCCGGGAGATGCTGTAGAGATTTTACAATACCACCCCCACAAGGGGGGAAATGAATCGACCCGATCCCATCCGCAAACAATAATGGACTATCCCATGGGGCCAGCCGGCTGGGGGGGGTTAGAGAAGAGTAGACTGTCAGAAATGTTTTGTGTTTAGGGCGAGACTCTGGTTCTATACCCAGGCTGTTGTGGAGCTGACTACTCTTATGCAAGTGTGTGTGTGTGTCTGAGAGACATGGAATAAAAACATTAATATTGGATGTGTTCCTATTTAGGAAGTCATTGTACTGAAATGGTGTCACGTCCTATTTCTTCCCCCTCTCTGAATCTTGTTTTTAAGAGATGCGCTGTAAGACGTTTATAAGAGTTGACCCAGGTCACTAAGTAACGGAACAACGGTTCCTCTCTTGCAAAAGCAACAATTGCAACATGGTGGCCCATCCCGTTGTCAGTTAGCCATTCTATACAGTCTTTCAAGCTATTACTTGTTTATTACAATTCCGTTTATTGGCTTTTGATCTCTTTTTATAGTATATATAGCTAACATTTTATATGTAAATAGGGATTTTTCTGATTGATGTGTTTCAGTACATCAAGACTAACCGTGCTATTATAAACAGTTTCTCTCTCAAATTATAGTGTTGTTTTTATAAAGAGATAATGAGATGTAATGGGATATCAAAGTTATTGCCTTAGTAACTCTTGTACTGAGGTTAAATCTAGTCAACACTGTGGTAAATCTAAGCCCTGCTGTTGAAGAGTGTGTGGGCGGTGTGTTTGTGTGTGACTCGCCCCAGTTCCCTTGATCCTCAGCTCTACCTGTCCTAGTTCCAGTTGTGGCAGTGCTTTGGAAACAGCACTGGGTCAGTCAGGAAGTGAGGTGACCCCCCTCAGTAGTAGTGTTGGTACGGCCAGTAACCCCCCTCAGTAAGTAGTAGTGTTGGTACGGCCAGTAACCCCCCTCAGTAAGTAGTAGTGTTGGTATGGCCAGTAACCCCCCACAGTAAGTAGTAGTGTTGGTACGGTCAGTAACCCCCCTCAGTAAGTAGTAGTGTTGGTACGGTCAGTAACCCCCCTCAGTAAGTAGTAGTGTTGGTACGGTCAGTAACCCCCCTCAGTAAGTAGTAGTGTTGGTACGGTCAGTAACCCCCCTCAGTAAGTAGTAGTGTTGGTACGGCCAGTAACCCCCCTCAGTAAGTAGTAGTGTTGGTACGGCCAGTAACCCCCCTCAGTAAGTAGTAATGTTGGTACGGCCAGTAACCCCCCACAGTAAGTAGTAGTGTTGGTACGGCCAGTAACCCCCCTCAGTAAGTAGTGTTGGTAGGAGATAATGAGATGTAATGGGATATCAAAGTTATTGCCTTAGTAACTCTTGTACTGAGGTTAAATCTAGTCAACACTGTGGTAAATCTTAGCCCTGCTGTTGAAGAGTGTGTGGGCGGTGTGTTTGTGTGTGACTCGCCCCAGTTCCCTTGATCCTCAGCTCTACCTGTCCTAGTTCCAGTTGTGGCAGTGCTTTGGAAACAGCACTGGGTCAGTCAGGAAGTGAGGTGAACAGAGAAAGAGATGGAGAGGAAGAAAAATAAGACAGAATGGGGTAAAGAAGGGTATGTAGTAGTGTGTGCCTGTATCAGTACTGCTGTAAGTAGTGCAGGGGGGACTTGAGGATGTGGAGATTACAGAAGGATAGACCTCTCTGTCCCTGGTCAGCCAGCCAGTTTAGACCAGTCAGTCAGTCTGGGTTTACTGAGAGAGTGACACACACAGACCTCCAGTCTAATCTGTGATTGTTTCTCTCTTCTTCTTCATTTTCTCTCTCCCCCTCTCTCTCCTCGTCTCCAGGCCTTTAAGGATGAGTTGGAGGGGCTGATTGAGGAGCAGAAGAAGAAAGGCAACAACCCCACTGGTCTCCTGGCCCTCCGACAGATCGCTGACTTCTTCATGTCTTCATCCGTGGCTGGCTTCAGCACCTCACCCCTAAGTAAGTAGTAGTGTTGGTACGGCCCCTAACCCCCCTCTGTAAGTAGTAGTGTTGGTACGGTCAGTAACCCCCCTCAGTAAGTAGTAGTGTTGTTACGGCCAGTAACCCCCCTCAGTAAGTAGTAGTGTTGGTACGGTCAGTAACCCCCCTCAGTAAGTAGTAGTGTTGTTACGGCCAGTAACCCCCCTCAGTAAGTAGTAGTGTTGGTACGGCCAGTAACCCCCCTCAGTAAGTAGTAATGTTGGTACGGTCAGTAACCCCCCTCAGTAAGTAGTAGTGTTGGTACTGCCAGTAACCCCCCTCAGTAAGTAGTAGTGTTGGTACGGTCAGTAACCCCCCTCAGTAAGTAGTAGTGTTGTTACGGCCAGTAACCCCCCTCAGTAAGTAGTAGTGTTGGTACGGTCAGTAACCCCCCTCTGTAAGTAGTAGTGTTGTTACGGCCAGTAACCCCCCTCAGTAAGTAGTAGTGTTGGTACGGTCAGTAACCCCCCTCAGTAACTAGTAGTGTTGGTACGGTCAGTAACCCCCCTCAGTAAGTAGTAATGTTGGTACGGTCAGTAACCCCCCTCAGTAAGTAGTAGTGTTGGTACGGTCAGTAACCCCCCTCAGTAAGTAGTAGTGTTGGTATGGCCCCTAACCCCCCTCAGTAAGTAGTAATGTTGGTACGGGTCAGTAACCCCCCTCAGTAAGTAGTAATGTTGGTACGGTCAGTAACCCCCCTCAGTAAGTAGTAGTGTTGGTACGGCCAGTAACCCCCCTCAGTAAGTAGTAGTGTTGGTACGGTCAGTAACCCCCCTCAGTAATAGTAATGTTGGTACGGTCAGTAACCCCCCTCAGTAATAGTAATGTTGGTACGGTCAGTAACCCCCCTCAGTAAGTAGTAATGTTGGTACGGCCAGTAACCCCCCTCAGTAAGTAGTAGTGTTGGTACGGTCAGTAACCCCCCTCAGTAAGTAGTAATGTTGGTACGGCCAGTAACCCCCCTCAGTAACTAGTAGTGTTGGTACGGTCAGTAACCCCCCTCAGTAAGTAGTAATGTTGGTACGGGTCAGTAACCCCCCTCAGTAAGTAGTAGTGTTGGTACGGTCAGTAACCCCCCTCAGTAAGTAGTAGTGTTGGTACTGCCAGTAACCCCCCTCAGTAAGTAGTAGTGTTGGTACGGCCAGTAACCCCCCTCAGTAAGTAGTAATGTTGGTACGGTCAGTAACCCCCCTCAGTAAGTAGTAGTGTTGGTACTGCCAGTAACCCCCCTCAGTAAGTAGTAGTGTTGGTACGGCCAGTAACCCCCCTCAGTAAGTAGTAGTGTTGGTACGGCCAGTAACCCCCCTCAGTAAGTAGTAGTGTTGGTACGGTCAGTAACCCCCCTCAGTAAGTAGTAATGTTGGTACGGGTCAGTAACCCCCCTCAGTAAGTAGTAATGTTGGTACGGTCAGTAACCCCCCTCAGTAAGTAGTTATGTTGGTACGGGTCAGTAACCCCCCTCAGTAAGTAGTAGTGTTGTTACGGCCAGTAACCCCCCTCAGTAAGTAGTAGTGTTGGTACTGCCAGTAACCCCCCTCAGTAAGTAGTAGTGTTGGTACGGCCAGTAACCCCCCTCAGTAAGTAGTAGTGTTGGTACGGCCAGTAACCCCCCTCAGTAAGTAGTAATGTTGGTACGGGTCAGTAACCCCCCTCAGTAAGTAGTAATGTTGGTACGGTCAGTAACCCCCCTCAGTAAGTAGTAGTGTTGGTACTGCCAGTAACCCCCCTCAGTAAGTAGTAGTGTTGGTACGGCCAGTAACCCCCCTCAGTAAGTAGTAATGTTGGTACGGTCAGTAACCCCCCTCAGTAAGTAGTAGTGTTGGTACTGCCAGTAACCCCCCTCAGTAAGTAGTAGTGTTGGTACGGCCAGTAACCCCCCTCAGTAAGTAGTAGTGTTGGTACGGCCAGTAACCCCCCTCAGTAAGTAGTAGTGTTGGTACGGCCAGTAACCCCCCACAGTAAGTAGTAGTGTTGGTACGGCCAGTAACCCCCCTCAGTAAGTAGTGTTGGTAGGGCCCGTAACACCCCCCCCCCCTGTGAGTGGTAGTGGTAGGTCCATTAGGGCACGCCGTAGCAAAGTAAAATGAAAATGAGCATTTCTTATTGAATGTTCAGGTAATCCCTCCCTGTTTCGGGTTAGTTTTTCAGTTTTCTTCAGTTTGGTGCCTAATGAAAACAATCCTGGTGGTACGGCCCGTAACCCCCCTCAGGAGGCAGTGCTGTTGGTACAGCCCGTCACCCAGGCAATGCCCAACTGCCACTCACTGGAGCTGCGTACCATACGATTGACTTTCAACTAAGCCAATATTTTTAACTCTATTGTTTTTGAAAAGTTGAGACTTCCAAATCTGTATAGACACACACACACACACACACTTGGTAGAACGCACGCTCATACACAAAAACGCACACTATCTATCAGTAACCTGTCCCTCCTAGCTGACTCTGGAAAAGCCTGGCATATTTTGCTCTGTTTTCATCCCCTGTTCAGTCCAGGTTTCCACATGTGAAATCTGTTTCCAATCATGCAATTACAGACCTCGGAATGTGGAACTAATGATCAATTACCACGACAACCACTGAAATATAGAGTCCTCAGTTATACCTCATATATCCCATAATATGTCCACATAATAACACCACTAATCTCAGCAACCAGTGGAAAGTTACGGAATTTGCTGTAATTTGTTGTAAATGAGGAATGAAAAGGATAAGATTGTCAAGTATTATTTATTACTTAGGAAATATGTGAAGTAAGATGATTGAATTATTTAAAATGTACTGTAACTACATAGAATTGTCTTTGATATGAACATTGCCAGTGTGAAAGGATGGCTTGTTGCTATTTGTGTCCACTGTCCAGTGTAGAGCACCCTATAGTAAATCAGTTGGTTAGATGAGACGGATCCAGATGCATTCTACCGCTGTCTCGGATGGTTATTATCGGTTATTAACAACTGATCTGAAATCTGTTTAGTATCTAATATGCAGTTTATAATCTAATATACAGGCTGTGTGTATTGATTGTTAATGATTCATGTCATTATTCATATTGATAATTATACAGAGAACAAGAGAGCTATCAATCCCCACACTCAACAATAAAAAAAATCATTTTTAACCCTCTCTGCTTTGCTTTCTCTGCTCACCCCCTCTCCAGGCCTTGGAATGGTCACTCCCATCAACGACATGTATGGAGTGGAGTCTACCACTCTGGTGAAGGGGGAGAAGCAGACACGCTGCAAGCTGGCCAGCCTCTACAGACTGGTGGACCTGTTCAGCTGGGCACACTTCGCCAGCTCCTACATCACAGTAAGAAATAAGACTTGCACTAACCTCATTCAGAACTGTAATAACCGTGTCATAACTCATCATAAACCTATTCTGTAGAACTGTGTTTTGAGACATACTGCAAGCAGGTATGTGTCATCTGAGTTCTGTCTATCCCCTGCCTACAGGACTACCCTCAGGATGTGTTTTCAGGACACATACAACTGTGTGCCCGTCCTTTTGTTTGGGAGCAGTGTGTTTGAGCATCAGGTTCCTAAAGTTTTATTTGTGTCAGCAGCAGCAGCACTGTGCAGTTTCAAGGTCATAACAAGGTGTTTTAACGTTGTTGTGTCCAGGTCCGAGTCAGCAAAGAGCAGGACCACATCCTCATCATCCCCAGAGGACTGTCATTCGCTGAGGCGTCCGCATCCAACCTGGTGAGTCCAATCACAACGCACCAGGAAGCACATGCACCCAATAACAAACAACCAACCAAGCCTGTACCCAGTCAGGAGTGAGCTCTCTTTTTAGACGTGTGCTGGACTGTGTTCAGTAGTACCAAACAGGATAAAAGGTTTTGAAATGGAAGAGCAACTATCTCTGATATTGTCCAATAAGAATGCTCATTGTCCTTCTCCAATTCAAACCGTTTTATCCCATTTGGTCCTACTGAACACAGCCCAGGTTGGAGGTGTAGTCTGTGTGTTTGTGCCAGTAAGCCAATGTACTGCGCCATGTGGAGTAAAAGGTTTCTGGCAGCCCTTCTCATAAACCCAGCACAACAGCGCCAACACTTAATCAGCCGTCTATTTCCTTGAATTATTTGAGAGAAAACTATTGGATTAGCAGAAATCTAACATTCTGGCACAGAGGCTGACAATGGTCTGAGTTTAGTCAAGCCATGGAGGTCAGGGGAGTAGAGTAATGTGCTTGATATGGCGAATACAATGTTATCCTGCAGTTACATTACTGTATCTCTTCATTGGTGAGATTGGGATATTGCTGACTGTGGAAATTCCTACAGTATGTTACTTTTTGAAGAGTATTTTATCACTGACTCTTTGTTGCGTCTGTGATTGTCCATGTTATTGTCTGACTGGCTGCCATGTTATTGTCTGACTGGCTGCCATGTTATTGTCTGACTGGCTGCCATGTTATTACCAAAACCACCCTGTCTATTTGTCATTGTCTCTGGTCCAGTGTCAGTGGTGGTAGTGAATGCTGGGTAATGTTGATGTCCTTGTCTAGTTTTGCTGCAGAACCGCTGGTGTTACTTTCTCTTTCTACTTTCTCTTTCTTAGTTTCTATTTCTACTTTCTCTTTCTACTTTCTCTTTCTTAGTTTCTATTTGCTGCTCTAAGAAGAAAAATAATGGCCTCCCCTATAGGACTCACTCGCTCTCTCATTCACTCACTCTCTCACTCTCTCATTCACTCTCTCATTCACTCTCTCATTCACTCACTCACTCACTCCAAGCACCAGTTTCTGTGACACGTCAAGTGCATTGCAGGTGAACAATCAGTGAGTTGTTGACAGGTGGGAGTAACAAGCATCACTTAGCTCAGCTGTCTGACAGGGTGGGGCTCAGACTGGATCAGTAACTCAGTAGAGAGAGAGAGTGCAGAGAGACAGACAGAGGGAAGATCTCAATTGCATTCTCCTCTCTCCTCATCTCCTTCTCGAAACCTATTGGAGGAGAAAGCCAGAGGTCCCTCCCCTCCGACCTTCTCCTCCAATTGGTTTTGAGAAGGAGATGAAAGAGGAGAATGCAATTGAGATCTTCCCAGAGAGAAGAATAACTAGGCCAAATGTCATTGTGAAGAGATGCAGAACTCTTCACTCCGATGTTAACTTAGTGATGACTGAATTGAATAAAGAATGTTGGTAACTTGTATTTGGAAGTTGAAAAGATCCTTCTCCTAGTATATGTCTGGTTTCTCTTGGTCACAAACGGCAGAGTAACATTTAGAAACGTAATCTTTACTGTAGTACTGTAGTCACACACACAGAAGCTTTGTCTCTGTGAGATGACTGAGACTACTGTACTACAGCTGACTACTATACTCCAGCTGGCTACTATACTACAGCTGACTACTACACAGCTGGCTACTATACTACAGCTGGCTACTATACTACAGCTGGCCACTATACTCCAGCTGGCTACTATACTCCTGCTGGCTACTATACTCCTGCTGGCTACTATACTCCAGCTGGCTACTATACTAGAGCTGACTACTATACTAGAGCTGACTACTATACTACAGCTGGCTACTATACAGCTGGCTACTATACTCCAGCTGGCTACTATACTCCAGCTGGCTACTATACTCCAGCTGGCTACTATACTCCAGCCGGCTACTATACTCCAGCTGGCTACTATACTACAGCCGACTACTATACTAGAGCCGACTACTATACTAGAGCCGACTACTATACTAGAGCTGACTACTATACTAGATCCGACTACTATACTCCAGCTAACTACTATACTCCAGCTGGCTACTATACTCCAGCTGGCTACTATACTCCAGCTGACTACTATACTCCAGCTGGCTACTATACAGCTGGCTACTATACAGCTGACTACTATACTCCAGCTGACTACTATACTCCAGCTGGCTACTATACTACAGCTGGCTACTATACTCCAGGGGACCACTAGCTGGCTACTCTACTCCAGCTGACTACTATACTCCAGATGACTACTATACAGCTGGCTACCATACTCCAGCTGACTACTATACTACAGCTGGCTACTATACTCCAGCTGGCTACTATACTCCAGCTGACTACTATACAGCTGGCTACTATACAGCTGACTACTATACTCCAGCTGGCTACTATACTACAGCTGGCTACTATACTCCAGCAGACCACTAGCTGGCTACTCTACTCCAGCTGACTACTATACTCCAGATGACTACTATACAGCTGGCTACCATACTCCAGCTGGCTACTATACTCCAGCGGACCACTAGCTGATTACTATACAGCTGGCTACTATACTCCAGCTGACTACTATACAGCTGGCTACTATACTCCAGCTGGCTACTATACTCCAGCAGACCACTAGCTGGCTACTATACTCCAGCTGACTACTATACTTCAGCTGACTACTATACAGCTGGCTACTATACTCCAGCTGACTACTATACAGCTGGCTACTATACTCCAGCGGACCACTAGCTGACTACTATACAGCTGGCTACTATACTCCAGCTGACTACTATACAGCTGGCAACTATACTCCAGCTGGCTACTATACTCCAGCGGACCACTAACTGACTACTATACAGCTGGCTACTATACTACAGCTGGCTACTATACTCCAGCTGGCTACTATACTCCAGCGGACCACTAGCTGACTACTATACAGCTGGCTACTATACTCCAGCTGACTACTATACAGCTGGCTACTATACTACAGCTGGCTACTATACTCCAGCCGACTACTATACTCCAGCGGACCACTAACTGACTACTATACTCCAGCTGGCTACTATACTACAGCTGGCTACTATACTCCAGCTGGCTACTATACTCCAGCGGACCACTAGCTGACTACTATACAGCTGGCTACTATACTCCAGCTGACTACTATACAGCTGGCTACTATACTACAGCTGGCTACTATACTATAGCTGACTACTATACTCCAGCGGACCACTAGCTGACTACTATACAGCTGGCTACTATACTCCAGCTGACTACTATACAGCTGGCTACTATACTACAGCTGGCTACTATACTCCAGCTGGCTACTATACTCCAGCTGGCTACTATACTCCAGCTGACTACTATACTCCAGCTGGCTACTATACTCCAGCCGACTACTGTACTCCAGCTGACTACTATACTCCAGCTGACTACTATACTTCAGCTGACTACTACACTCCAGCGGACCACTAGCTGACTACTAACGGCCTCTTTTCTCTTTTCCTTTCCCTCTCTTTCTCCACGGGTCTGTTATGGGTTTGAACTCATTAGGGGGAAGGTTTTAGAGGTCGAACACCATTGACTTCCTGAGAGAAAGGAAGTCATCCAGAGCTCAGTGTGTGAGAGGTCGCTGTGTAGTGAAAGGTCACTGAAAGGTCACAGGGGGGTCAGGGTTGATATTCTGGGCTCTTGCGTGTCTCAGCTGTCTGAGCTAGAAGGTGAAGGAGAGGATACCTGTAGGAAGACAGCTGGCCCTATGATTATGTTTGATTATGTTTCATTAGTAGTTAGTATGGGAACTGAGAAGGTAAGAGACATTCCACTCCGTTAGCGCTCATGATCTTTGACACGAGGATTAGTTGTTTGATTGAGAGTTTGTTGGATCATCGTTGTTGTTGTTTTGAAAGGATTACCTGTTTGACTCCATGCTCCAAGCCAAACACCCAGCAGGCACTCCTTCTGATCAGCTGGGCATTCACATCCAAACACAGTCCCTCTCTCTGACGTACCATACTCCCATTACAGGGTTTATTCAATTTAGCCACATCGAAAAGCAATATGAAGCAAGGATCTATTCGCTAGCTAGTGGATGATCTATGTGGATTCTATGTGCATCCCAAAAGGTACCCTATTCCCTACCTTTAGACCAGAACCCTATGGGCACCCTGGTCATAAGTGGTGCACTATGTAGGGTGCCATTTGGGACTGAGACTGTTACATCCTCGAGCTAGCCTTCCTCTAACCCTTGAATTGTCCCTAGGGTATGATGCACTTATAAAACACTTACATGACATTTAATACAGTAGATGTATACTCAGAAATCAGATTTCCAAATTAGATTTGGGGATCATTTTAGTCTCACAAGAGTTGGGTCACAATAAGTAAAGAATTCTGGCCAGCTGCTGCTATTGAAGTTGGATGGTCTCCATTGAAAACAGTACAGCAGAGAGAGGGGGGGGGGGCACACCCCCTTCTGGCTGAACTGTCCACTGAGATTCACGTCATATCTGGGGTGGGGTCAGGAGATCAAAATGTATCTCTGTGATTGGTTCAACTCAAAGGACCCCAAGGAATTCAAGGATATGTGAACTCCATAGACATGTGGGTCACCTCTTCTCTATGTCTAACAAGCTGATAGCTACCAAGGGGTCTGCTGCCTTTGTACGTCGTTGTCCCAGAATGCAAACGTGTCATCAGCCTGCGTCACATTTCATATTCAACTCAACAACACTTCCCTCCATTATTTTTAGGACTGCTGTGCACACGCATACAGTAGAACTTGAGCTGTTCTGACGTCTGATTGGCAGACTTGTAGAGGGGTCCGGACACTGAAGGATGTGATTGGTCTCTTACAATCCAAACATGTGATGTAACTCATTAGTGTTCGATCGGCTGGTCTGGTCTGTTCGTCTGACAGCTGCCACGTTAGACATGGTTTACTGGTTATTTCATCTAACTGGACAAACGAATCCATTCGACTGGTGTTTGTCATCCTCCCACTGTCCCATATGGCTGTCAGGCTGGAAAACAGAGTCGGCATTTCATATTCAGAGTCTGTAACAGTATACAGTACATATTTAGCCTGGTCATCTGGTGATTCTGTAAGTACAAATAGATGTTAGATTTATACTGAACAAAAAAGATAAACGCAACATGCAACAATTTCAGTTTTTACTGAGTTACAGTTCGTATAAGTCAATTAGGCCCTAATCTATGGATCTCACATGACCGGGCAGGGGTACAGCCATGGGGGGGCCTTGGAGGGCATAGGCCCACCCACTTGGCAGCCAGGCCCACTCACTGGGGAGCCGGGCCCGTCCAATCAGAATTTGTTTTTCCCCACAAAAGGGCTTTATTACAGACAGAAATACTGCTCAGCACACCACTTTGGCTGTGTTGTCTCATCATAATTTGTTGTGTATGGAGAACTGGCTGTACTCTGTCCTTTCCTCCTCTCTCGCTCTCTCGCTCTCTCTCTTTCTGCTCTCCAACCCTCTTCGGTAGCCGGTAATCTAATGACACATGGTCATGAAGTTCTCAGTGAGGACATACAGTATCAAGACCAGACACGGTTACCATTCCTTCTGTACATTTCCTGATGATGAGTATATGAACCATTTTAAATTGTTATTACCTCTTTATATAGCTAGCAGATGTCTCCCTCACAATATATATGTATTCTTCTCAAGGGAAGTGATTCACATGTTTGTGTATGTAAAACCATACATGTGTATTTTGTGTGACTGTACAATGGCTAATGCTCTTTTCTCTCCTTCTGCCTCTCCTCTCTCTCCCAGGTAAAGCTGAACATCATCGGGGATGTGATTGACCAGGGCTCCACCAACCTCAGGGTTGACCCGTCAGGCTTCAGCCCTCACGCTGCCATCTACTCCATCAGGCCAGACGCTCGCTGCTGCGTCCACGTGCACACTCCTGCCACCGCCGCCGTGAGTCACTTTTCAGTCTGTTTAATCATTCAGGATCTTACAGGAAGAAATGTTGTTTAAATAGGCCTGACTTTTAGACACATATTGTCCACATTGTGATGTTTTCAAGCACACGGTGATTTATAATGCACTGTGTGATGCTGTAAATGTTCATTGCCAGTTTCTCTCTCTCTGTTTCTCTCTCTCTCTTCTCTCTCTCGCTCTGGCTCTGGCTCTGTCTCTGGCTCTGTCTCTGGCTCTGTCTCTGGCTCTGTCTCTGTCTCTGGCTCTGTCTCTGGCTCTGTCTCTGGCTCTGTCTCTGGCTCTCTCTCTGGCTCTCTCTGTCTCTCTCTCTGTCTCTCTCTCTGTCTCTCTCTCTGTCTGTCTGTCTCTCTCTCTCTGTCTCTCTCTCTCCATCCTCCAGTGTCTGAATAGTTCTCACATCTCCTCTCCCTCCTTGTCTCTCCAGGTGTCGTCTATGAAGTGTGGCATCCTGCCCATCTCTCAGGAGGCCTTGATCCTGGGTGATATCGCATACTACAACTACCAGGGTAGCCTTGACGACCAGGAGGAACGCCTGGCGCTGCAGAAGGCCCTCGGACCCTCAGCCAAGGTAAAGATCTAGGATCAGATTACCCCACCCCAAAACGTGATGTTAATTGCTAGTTCGGGGGATGCAAAGCTGACCTTAGATCAGTGGGTAAATCAGTGGGACTGCTTTGACAGGACTGTTTTCTAGCTAGTGTACTGTAAAAACAGTCCTGGTGATCAAATGTACGAGCTAGTCAGCCAGCCTTAATGGCATTGAGGTTACTGTGGTTGTGTGTCTCCTCTCTAGAGTCATCGACTGGTAAACTATGGAGGCTTATTACCATACTGGGGAATATGGTCTCGTTAGATGTAACTGTCCTCGTCTATGGTTGTGTTGTGACCGTTGTATTTGACCGTGTGTTGTGACCGTTTGGTGATCAGGTGCTGGTGCTGAGAAACCATGGAGTGGTGGCTCTGGGGGAAACCATCGAAGAGGCCTTTCATTACATCTACAACGCTCAGTATGCCTGTGAGATCCAGGTACACACACACACACACACACACACACACACACACACACACACATACACCCTGAACCCTGGACCTCACTCTCATCAAACAATAGGTCAATGAACTCAGTAACTCGTTTAGATCTAGATTCAACAGACATTTACTGTTCTGTTCTAACAGAGATTTCAGTAACCTCTCACGCCTTCGATTCTGCAACAACACGCCGTCACAATGGCTGTTATCTTCCTCTAACGCTTATTAGTGATGCTGTTCCTGTTTTGGTAGTTTCTGTGTTTTCAAAGGAAAGCCGGAATGTCATTTATGGGGTTGTTAAACATCTAGAGGGAGAGTAAACGTGAAGACGGCTGGAGAGAAAGACTGGCAGGGAAACAGAGAGGTTGTGGTTCAAGCCCTATAACATCCTACACCGTCTGAATTAGAAGAGGGAAAAATAGCATTTTAAATGGACTGTATGTTACCCCACAACAACACCAGCAGGGCCGCTTGAATGGAAAGTCAATGATTTCCAGAGTTTTGTTTGGCAAAGTGTGTTTGTGTTGTGCGCGTGTGTTTGTGTGCGCGTGTGTGTGTGTGTGTGTGTGTGCATGTGCGTATGATATGTGTGCGTCACTGTTTGTGTGCCTGCTTGCCTGTGTGCTGTGCGTGTGTGTATGCAGTTTGTAAATATGGTAGACATTACGGTGTGGGGGTGTGTGTGTGGGTGTTAACGCTGACTGCTGTAATAGGTGCACCAAATCCCTATTTGAATCTCGGCCTCAGAGCCAAACAAAACATTAATCCAACCTAACAAAGCCTGCTTAATACCTAGAGATTAACCTCAGGCTACGGTGTGTGTGTGTGGCTATTACAAAAAAAGTGACCTTGTATAAAAACTGTAAACTGTAATACCTCCCTGGGTTGCATTTCTCAATTGTCTAGATTTCTCTCGATAGAACTCGAAATGGCTCATTTCTCTTTCTCTTTCTCCCTCTTTCTCTTTCTCCCTCTTTCCCTCTCTCTTTCCCTCTCTCTCTCCCTCTCTCCCCCATCTCTCTCCCATCTCTCTCCCTCCTTCCCTCTCCCATCTCTCCCTCTCCCATCTCTCTCTCCCCCATCTTTCTCTCTCTCCCTCTAGGTGAATGCGGTCTCGTGTGCTGGCAGCGTAGACAACCTGATTGTGTTAGATGCTGAGAAGTATAAGTCTCGGACCCATGCAGTGGCCGATGCAGCGTCTGTCAACATGGGAAGCCCACACAAGTGGAAGGTGGGAGAGCTGGAGTTTGAATCTCTCATGAGGATGCTGGATAACCTGGTGAGTGGTTTACACTGACACACACACACACACTCTCCTTTCCCTGCTACACACACACTCCATCCCCCCTCCACACACACACACTGTAATCTACATTACTATATAATATCATTGCTGTGACAGTGACTCCTAGCTATGCCATATGTGCAGTTGGCACTAGCCACCAAGGTCATGGGAGGAAGCGGGGCTACCACCCACGCTACCCAGGCTATGAGTTGACCTGCTGGGCTGGCCCTGTCCCAGGTGCCCCCCTCCTGCCTCTGACCTCCAGGTTGTGTAACTAACAGGGAAATGGAATTCATGGACAGTGAGTTGGCATCCAACAGATAGTGTACAGTCCTGCCCTCATTTCCTCTGTCATTACTGTTTCTGGGTCATCAACTGGATCTATCACTCCATAAAGTACAGTACATCACTGGTCCAGTGCAGCTGTGCTGGTCCCTGTAGACTTGGGACTGGGTCAGTGATCTATGGTCTGGGCCCTGTAGACTTGGGACTGGGTCAGTGATCTATGGTCTGGGCCCTGTAGACTTGGGACTGGGTCAGTGATCTATGGTTTGGGCCCTGTAGACTTGGGACTGGGTCAGTGATCTATGGTCTGGGCCCTGTAGACTTGGGACTGGGTCAGTGATCTATGGTCTGGGCCCTGTAGACTTGGGACTGGGTCAGTGATCTATGGTCTGGGCCCTGTAGACTTGGGACTGGGTCAGTGATCTATGGTCTGGGCCCTGCTGGAACTCTGACTGGGAGGCTTCATAACAACACCAGATCCCTCAAGGATCAGACACTGCTGAGCTTACAGCAGAGACTCCCTCCCTTCTCTCTGTCTCTCTCCGTCTCCCTTTTCTCTCCCTTTTCTCTCTCTCTCTCTCCCTTCTCTCCCTTGTGTCCTCTTTCTTGCCTGTCTTTTTCACCTCTTTCCTCTCCTCCCTCTCTTGTGTCCCCAAGTCTCTCTTCTCTAACTGTTTCTTGTCTACTCTCTTCTCACCTCTGTCCTCTGTCTTCTCACCTCTGTCCTCTGTATTCTGTCCTCTGTATTCTCACCTCTGTCCTGTCTTATTTCCTCTCCTCCCTCTCTCTTGTCTCCCCAAGTCTCTCTTCTCTAACTGTTTGTCTACTCTCTTCTCACCTCTGTCCTCTGTCTTCTGTCCTCTGTCTTCTGTCCTCTGTCTTCTGTCCTCTGTCTTCTCACCTCTGTCCTCTGTCTTCTCACCTCTGTCTTCTCACCTCTGTCCTCTCACCTCTGTCCTCTGTATTCTGTCCTCTGTCTTCTCACCTCTGTCCTCTGTCCTCTGTCCTCTGTCTTCTGTCCTCTGTCTTCTGTCCTCTGTCTTCTGTCCTCTGTCTTCTGTCCTCTGTCTTCTGTCCTCTGTCTTCTCACCTCTGTCCTCTGTCTTCTCACCTCTGTCCTCTCACCTCTGTCCTCTGTATTCTGTCCTCTGTATTCTCACCTCTGTCCTCTGTCTTCTCACCTCTGTCCTCTCACCTCTGTCCTCTGTATTCTGTCCTCTGTATTCTCACCTCTGTCCTGTCTTATTTCCTCTCCTCCCTCTCTCTTGTCTCCCCAAGTCTCTCTTCTCTAACTGTTTGTCTACTCTCTTCTCACCTCTGTCCTCTGTATTCTGTCCTCTGTCTTCTCACCTCTGTCCTCTGTCTTCTCACCTCTGTCCTCTCTTCTCACCTCTGTCTTCTCACCTCTGTCCTCTCACCTCTGTCCTCTGTATTCTGTCCTCTGTATTCTCACCTCTGCCCTCTGTCCTCTGTATTCTGTCCTCTGTATTCTCACCTCTGTCCTCTTTCTTCTCACCTCTGTATTATGTCCTCTGTATTCTCACCTCTGTATTCTGTCCTCTGTATTCTCACCTCTGTCCTCTGTATTCTGTCCTCTGTATTCTCACCTCTGTCCTCTGTCTTCTCACCTCTGTATTCTCACCTCTGTCCTGTCTTATTTCCTCTCCTCCCTCTCTCTTGTCTCCCCAAGTCTCTCTTCTCTAACTGTTTGTCTACTCTCTTCTCACCTCTGTCCTCTGTATTCTGTCCTCTGTCTTCTCACCTCTGTCCTCTGTCCTCTGTCTTCTGTCCTCTGTCTTCTGTCCTCTGTCTTCTGTCCTCTGTCTTCTGTCCTCTGTCCTCTGTCCTCTGTCTTCTGTCCTCTGTCTTCTGTCCTCTGTCTTCTGTCCTCTGTCTTCTCACCTCTGTCCTCTGTCTTCTCACCTCTGTCTTCTCACCTCTGTCCTCTCACCTCTGTCCTCTGTATTCTGTCCTCTGTCTTCTCACCTCTGTCCTCTGTCCTCTGTCCTCTGTCCTCTGTCTTCTGTCTTCTGTCTTCTGTCCTCTGTCTTCTGTCCTCTGTCTTCTCACCTCTGTCCTCTGTCTTCTCACCTCTGTCCTCTCACCTCTGTCCTCTGTATTCTGTCCTCTGTATTCTCACCTCTGTCCTCTGTCTTCTCACCTCTGTCCTCTGTATTCTGTCCTCTGTATTCTCACCTCTGTCCTGTCTTATTTCCTCTCCTCCCTCTCTCTTGTCTCCCCAAGTCTCTCTTCTCTAACTGTTTGTCTACTCTCTTCTCACCTCTGTCCTCTGTATTCTGTCCTCTGTCTTCTCACCTCTGTCCTCTGTCTTCTCACCTCTGTCCTCTCTTCTCACCTCTGTCTTCTCACCTCTGTCCTCTCACCTCTGTCCTCTGTATTCTGTCCTCTGTATTCTCACCTCTGTCCTCTGTCCTCTGTATTCTGTCCTCTGTATTCTCACCTCTGTCCTCTTTCTTCTCACCTCTGTATTATGTCCTCTGTATTCTCACCTCTGTATTCTGTCCTCTGTATTCTCACCTCTGTCCTCTGTATTCTGTCCTCTGTATTCTCACCTCTGTCCTCTGTCTTCTCACCTCTGTATTCTCACCTCTGTCCTGTCTTCTTTCCTCTCCTCCCTCTCTCTTGTCTCCCCAAGTCTCTCTTCTCTGTTTGTCTACTCTCTTCTCACCTCTGTCCTCTCTTCTCACCTCTGTCCTCTGTCTTCTCACCTCTGTCCTCAATGTATCTGGAGAGTCATTACTCAACGGTCTGTGTAGCTGTCCAAAGGGGACCGCTCCTATCACACAGTCTCGTCTCACACCTCGTAAAAATACTATTTATTACAGTACAGAATATACCAGAATAACACGTTTCACAACACCACGGTAGATACCTCTGATATGGAGATGAAGCTGCATGCCAAGAACCTCATCTGATTCTGATTCTGTGTTTCCTGAGTCAAGTTGAAAGGTTGAGTCTGGTCTCCGAACACCTGTTTAAAGTCTATATGTGATTGACACTGACAGGATAGTCTGGTATCGATGAAAAGGAGGGAGGACGAGAGATATAGAAAGAGAGAGGGATGAGAAAGAGAAGTCAGATAGAGAAGAGGAGCGCTATACAGGGTGAGAGAGAGAGCGAGGGACAGAGAGGAGAAAGACGGATAAGAGAGAGGGGGAGAAAGAGACAGGAAGTATCTGAACACACTCCATTGTCCATGGATGCCAGGAACCCCTCCGGCTGCACATCATCCTTTTTCCATTCTCCCACAGCTAGGAATCATGGGATAGTGGCCGGAGACTGTCCCCCCCCCCGCCCCCCCCTCTCTCTCTCGTGCTCTCTCTCTTTCCGTTTTCCTTAGTGACAGAGGCGGTAGTTTTGAGTCCAGAGCTCTGTCCAAATAATAAGGGTGGGACAGAGACACAAACTACATTCCTATGTAGTGAGGATTCTACAGAGAGGACTTGCACTATTGAAATGAACTCTAGATGAATGGGGAGATCAAAAGCTTGACAACATTTTGTTCCACTACCAAAGAGTCTTCTTTCCTACCACTTTTCCCTCGTCTTCCTCTCTAGGGACTTAGAAACTTTGTGGAAAATAATAACTATACAAATGGAATCTGATTTGTAGATGGACATTTCTGTCGTTGGTTTGTTTGGCCATACAGGGCTGCCGAACTAAACACACTATGTACATGAGATCTAGTCGATTGATTGATTTCTGTATCCTTTTCCCCACAGGGCTACCGGACTGGCTATGCTTACCGCCACCCCATCGTTCGGGAGAAGCCTCGGCACAAGTCCGACGTGGAGATCCCGGCCACGGTGACGGCGTTCATGTTCGAGGAGGAGGAGGGCGCCGCGCGGCTGCCGTTTAAGTTCCTCCAGCAGAGACAGGCCAGGGAGAAGACACGCTGGCTCAACAGCCCCAACAGTTATATGAAGGTTAACGTGGCGGCCGTGGACGAACGCACCAGGACCATGGTCAGTACTCATCTATAGGGAGGGTTAACACTCTATATAAACACACCAGGACCATGGTCAGTACTCATACTGTAGGGAGGGTTAACACTCTATATAAACATACCAGGACCATGGTCAGTACTCATACTGTAGGGAGGGTTAACACTCTATATAAACACACCAGAACCATGGTCAGTACTCATACTATAGGGAGGGTTAACACTCTATATAAACATACCAGGACCATGGTCAGTACTCATACTGTAGGGAGGGTTAACACTCTATATAAACATACCAGAACCATGGTCAGTACTCATACTGTAGGGAGGGTTAACACTCTATATAAACACACCAGGACCATGGTCAGTACTCATACTGTAGGGAGGGTTAACACTCTATATAAACACACCAGGACCATGGTCAGTACTCATACTGTAGGGAGGGTTAACACTATATAAACACACCAGGACCATGGTCAGTATTTATACTGTCGGGAGGGTAAACACTCTATATAAACATACCAGGACCATGGTCAGTACTCATCTATAGGGAGGGTTAACACTATATAAACATACCAGGACCATGGTCAGTACTCATACTGTAGGGAGGGTTAACACTTGATATAAACACACCAGGACCATGGTCAGTATTTATACTGTCGGGAGGGTAAACACTCTATATAAACATACCAGGACCATGGTCAGTACTCATACTGTAGGGAGGGTTAACACTTGATATAAACACACCAGGACCATGGTCAGTATTTATACTGTCGGGAGGGTAAACACTCTATATAAACATACCAGGACCATGGTCAGTATCATACTGTAGGGAGGGTTAACACTCTATATAAACACACCAGGACCATGGTCAGTACTCATCTATAGGGAGGGTTAACACTCTATATAAACACACCAGGACCATGGTCAGTACTCATACTGTAGGGAGGGTTAACACACTATATAAACACACCAGGACCATGGTCAGTACTCATACTGTAGGGAGGGTTAACACACTATATAAACACACCAGGACCATGGTCAGTACTCATACTGTAGGGAGGGTTAACACTCTATATAAACATACCAGGACCATGGTCAGTATCATACTGTAGGGAGGGTTAACACTCTATATAAACACACCAGGACCATGGTCAGTACTCATCTATAGGGAGGGTTAACACTCTATATAAACACACCAGGACCATGGTCAGTACTCATACTGTAGGGAGGGTTAACACTCTATATAAACATACCAGGACCATGGTCAGTACTCATACTGTAGGGAGGGTTAACACTCTATATAAACACACCAGGACCATGGTCAGTACTCATACTGTAGGGAGGGTTAACACTCTATATAAACACACCAGGACCATGGTCAGTACTCATACTGTAGGGAGGGTTAACACTATATAAACACACCAGGACCATGGTCAGTACTCATACTGTAGGGAGGGTTAACACACTATATAAACACACCAGGACCATGGTCAGTACTCATACTGTAGGGAGGGTTAACACACTATATAAACACACCAGGACCATGGTCAGTACTCATACTGTAGGGAGGGTTAACACACTATATAAACACACCAGGACCATGGTCAGTACTCATACTGTAGGGAGGGTTAACACACTATATAAACACACCAGGACCATGGTCAGTACTCATACTGTCGGGAGGGTAAACACTCTATATAAACATACCAGGACCATGGTCAGTACTCATCTATAGGGAGGGTTAACACTCTATATAAACACACCAGGACCATGGTAAGTACTCATACTGTAGGGAGGGTTAACACTCTATATAAACACACCAGGACCATGGTCAGTACTCATACTGTAGGGAGGGTTAACACTCTATATAAACACACCAGGACCATGGTCAGTACTCATACTGTCGGGAGGGTAAACACTCTATATAAACACACCAGGACCATGGTCAGTACTCATACTGTAGGGAGGGTTAACACTCTATATAAACATACCAGGACCATGGTCAGTATCATACTGTAGGGAGGGTTAACACTCTATATAAACACACCAGGACCATGGTAAGTACTCATACTGTAGGGAGGGTAAACACTCTATATAAACACACCAGGACCATGGTCAGTACTCATACTGTAGGGAGGGTTAACACTATATAAACACACCAGGACCATGGTCAGTACTCATACTGTAGGGAGGGTAAACACTCTATATAAACACACCAGGACCATGGTCAGTACTCATACTGTAGGGAGGGTTAACACTCTATATAAACATACCAGGACCATGGTCAGTATCATACTGTAGGGAGGGTTAACACTCTATATAAACACACCAGGACCATGGTAAGTACTCATCTATAGGGAGGGTAAACACTCTATATAAACACACCAGGACCATGGTCAGTACTCATACTGTACACAGACACACATATGGTCAGTGTTGATGAAGAAACAGAGCTCCCTGTTCATGTCTACACATTGTGTTGTGCAGGTCTTAGTCCTGACTAGCTCAGTTGCTAGTCTAGAGCCAATCTGACATTCTCTGAGACACATTCTGGTGAAACCTTATATTAGACTTCCCTCTCCTGGTATGTTAGAGAATTACATCTTTGTGATATTACCACATATAATGAATGACTCAAAGGAATACCAGCAAGTTCACCTTGGCTACGTTTACACAGGCAGCCCAATTTTTCCACTAATCAGTCTTTTGATGAATCACTTTCGATCTTTTCACATCACATCTTTTTCAGAGCTGCTCTGATTGGTCAAAAGCAATTTATGAAAAAAATATCAGAATTGGGCAGCTTTTCCCTCCAGCTGGACTAGACAGATTGCTCTATGTCTGATCGGTCTGTGTCTGATTGGTCTGTGTCTGATTGGTCTGTGTCTGATTGGTCTGCGTCTGATTGGTCTGCGTCTGATTGGTCTGCGTCTGATTGGTCTGCGTCTGATTGGTCTGTGTATTTGTATTTTCTGTTCTCTACAGTGGATGAAGTCTGATTGGTCTGTGTCTGATTGGTCTGTGTATTTGTATTTTCTGTTCTCTACAGTGGATGAAGTCTGATTGGTCTGTGTCTGATTGGTCTGTGTATTTGTATTTTCTGTTCTCTACAGTGGATGAAGTCTGATTGGTCTATGTATTTGTATTTTCTGTTCTCTACAGTGGATGAAGTCTGATTGGTCTATGTTTTTGTATTTTCTGTTCTCTACAGTGGATGAAGTCTGATCGGTCTATGTTTTTGTATTTTCTGTTCTCTACAGTGGATGAAGTCTGATCGGTCTATGTTTTTGTATTTTCTGTTCTCTACAGTGGATGAAGTCTGATCGGTCTATGTTTTTGTATTTTCTGTTCTCTACAGTGGATGAAGTCTGATCGGTCTATGTTTTTGTATTTTCTGTTCTCTACAGTGGATGAAGTCTGATTGGTCTATGTTTTTATATTTTCTGTTCTCTACAGTGGATGAAGTCTGATTGGTCTATGTTTTTGTATTTTCTGTTCTCTACAGTGGATGAAGTCTGATTGGTCTGTGTCTGATTGGTCTGTGTCTGATTGGTCTATGTATTTGTATTTTCTGTTCTCTACAGTGGATGAAGTCTGATTGGTCTATGTTTTTGTATTTTCTGTTCTCTACAGTGGATGAAGTCTGATTGGTCTATGTCTTTGTATTTTCTGTTCTCTACAGTGGATGAAGTCTGATTGGTCTGTGTCTGATTGGTCTATGTATTTGTATTTTCTGTTCTCTACAGTGGATGAAGTCTGATTGGTCTATGTTTTTGTATTTTCTGTTTTCTACAGTGGATGAAGTCTGATTGGTCTGTGTCTGATTGGTCTGTGTATTTGTATTTTCTGTTCTCTACAGTGGATGAAGTCTGATTGGTCTATGTATTTGTATTTTCTGTTCTCTACAGTGGATGAAGTCTGATTGGTCTATGTCTTTGTATTTTCTGTTCTCTACAGTGGATGAAGTCTGATTGGTCTGTGTCTGATTGGTCTGTTTTTGTATTTTCTGTTCTCTACAGTGGATGAAGTCTGATTGGACTGTGTCTGATTGGTCTGTTTTTGTATTTTCTGTTCTCTACAGTGGATGAAGTCTGATTGGTCTGTGTCTGATTGGTCTGTGTCTGATTGGTCTGTTTTTGTATTTTCTGTTCTCTACAGTGGATGAAGTCTGATTGGACTGTGTCTGATCGGTCTGTGTCTGATATGGACTGTGTCTGATATGGACTGTGTCTGATATGGACTGTGTCTGATATGGACTGTGTCTGATTGGTCTATGTCTGATATGGACTGTGTCTGATTGGTCTATGTCTTTGTATTTTCTGTTCTCTACAGTGGATGAAGTCAGAGGAAGGTGGCAACAGCAGCGGCACTCCAATCCGGATCGAGGACCCCAATCAGTTTGTCCCTATGAACACCAACCCTAGCGAGGTGCTGGAGAGGAGAAACCGAGTAAGTCACAGATCTAGGATCAGCTACCCTCCATGCATCTTAACCATAAACATCAGTAGGAGAAAGGCAAAACTGACCCTGGAGCACTAAGGCCAACTTCAACTTAACTCCTCTCTGTCAGCTCCTTCTCTGCCTTCCATCGCCCTATCAGAACCACAATCCTTACCATGCACTTCCTGGTTGTGTAAGGGATGTCACTGTTATGTCCTATCACAGATCAGAGAGCAGAACAGATTCGACATGATGACGTCCGGACCTCGCTCTCACCACCTGGCAGGCATCCCATTGGACGAACCTCGAATGGTGAGCGGCAACTCTGTGTGACAAACCAATATATCTGTTGCCACTTGGCCTGAAGTCCTGTTGGTGAAACATCCATAACAGTGTCATAAACAACAACTAGAGTATTTCAATATTTATTTCAATATATAACAGTCTTGAATTATAGGCTATATAAGGCAGTCTGTAAACTGTGAGCATCCTTCAGGATTTTGCTAAGTAAACCATATCATCCAGGCTAGACAGACTTAGCTATTTGTTATTGCGTTTGCCAACCTTGACCAGTAGGTGGGGCTAATTACATGTATTGTTTAGAACCCGAAATACACATCTCCATGGCTCTGGGATTCTGTAATGACATCCTCCTTCAAAGTGCCAACTTTGGTGAATAACTTCATCCTTTTGGATCTTCTTGGCAGCATTTTGGTGATTGGTATCATCTTATAGCAAGGGAATAACACAATCCAGGTCTCTCTGCCTGTTATCAGAGTTGAGATGAAACGAGATTTGATCACTTGTGAAATATTGTTTCCCTACATGGTGTATGTCATGTGTTGAAGGATCAGCCGGTCCGTGTGAAGGTAATGTCTCTACAGGCTGAATACTACAGTGTGCAGTGTTAGTGCATTTCTGTTTCACCTGTTTGTCCTTTCAGTTGTTGTCCTGTTAGGTCACATCATCACTGTCTGTGTGTTTCTGGAGGTGGGAGTGAAGTGGAGTGTTTACGCATGATAGTGCACTCCACCAATGAATGACCTACTTCCTTATGTCACCAAATGTGTGTTGTGCATGTTCTGATGTGGTTGTGACAGAACAGCATTCATATTTGACAAGTGTCCCTTAATCATTGTTTTTCCCTGTTGTTGGTAAGTCATTTGAAAGTATTGGAGTGTGTTTGTGTGATATGCCCATTTCTATTGAATGGTGTGTTAGTGTGTGTTGTGTTTTACGATGAACTGGCATTAGTGTACTCACTCTGGTCCTCATCTGGGAATGGATCTGTCCATGGGGAGTCTTATGTTAACTCCTGTCTCTCTCTCTCTCTCTCTCTCTCTCTCTCTCTCTCTCTCCGCTCTCTCTCTCTCTCTCTCTGTCTCTGTCTCTGTCTCTCCTCTCTCCCTCCTCTCTCTTTCTTCTCTCCCTCTCTCTCCCTCTCTCTCCCTCCTCTCTCTTCTCTCTCTCCACTCTCTCTCTCTCTCTCTCTCCACTCTCTCTCTCTCTCTCCACTCTCTCCCTCCATTCTCTCCACTCTCTCCCTCCATTCTCTCTCTTCTCTCCCTCCATTCTCTCTCTTCTCTCCCTCCATACTCTCTCTCCTCTCCCTGCATACTCTCTCTCTTCTCTCCCTCCATTCTCTCTCTCCAGCCCTATGTGGCATCAGAGGATGACCAGATGGTTCCTCTACCTCCTAACCCCTTCAGTCAGCTGTCTGAGAAAGAGATGGACGAATACACGATGAACGTAGAGAAGAGACAGCTGGGGCTGAGTGGTAAGAGAGAGTCACACAGAGAAGTCACACCCATACAGAACCACAGAGAAACACACACACACCCATACAGAACCACAGAGAAACACACACACACACCCATACAGAACCACAGAAAAACACACACCCATACAGAACCACAGAGAAACACACACACCCATACAGAACCACAGAAAAACACACACCCATACAGAACCACAGAGAAACACACACACACACATACAGAACCACAGAGAAATACACACCAGCCATCTATCCTACCATGTTATACACAAGTCAAATGAGTAGTATTCCACTCCAGTAAAAACTGCTACTACTTTCATAGACAGTCCAATAACAAGGAATTGTCAATGGCTTGGAGCCCCATTTCAGCCAATCAGATTGCAGATGTCTCCGAACCCGTTTTATAAGCCACAACACCATTTGTAGTGAGAGTTGTTCCTGATCTTGCAGTCAAGATGGTAAAACCCCTGCCTGTAGTAACGTGTGTGTGCAACAGGGAACCATCCCTACATCCTATGACTAAGGCGGCCAACAGAACAGACAGACTGGCCCACAGCAGGTTTTCACACCCACTGTATGAGTGGGCCCGGTTGCCATGACACCATCCACCCCCCTATCCCCACCTACTCTACACCAGTCCAATCTGGATTCCATATTATGCTCCTTATAGAATGTTCTTATGCTCCTTCTAGAATGTTCCTCTGCATGTCTGTGCTCACAGTAATACTGTGTGCTGTTATGTATACTATGATGTTGTGTATAGAATGACTGTCTGTCTGTAATGTTACTGCTAGAACTCCACTGTGATAATGAATGGGGTTTTTGGAATGTCACTGTATCGATGTGTACTTATAAACTAATAGTATCAGATGAATGACCTGGTGGTTAGATGAACCACGTTAACCCCTTAGATTCCTCACTGTATGTACTGGAGGTACTGTACGAACACTACGTTCCATGTACCCTAACGTAGCCTGGTCCCAGATCTGTTTGTGCTGTCTTGCCTCTAACATGTGTGTCAACACTAATCTCTCACCCCCCAAACCCTCACTTCCCTCTCTCACCCCCTCCCCCCCCAAACCCTACTCCTACCAACCCACTCCCTCACCCTTACCCCTCAACCCAAACTCTCTCCCCCTCCTCACACCCTGTCTCCTTACTCCCACCCCTTCAACCCTCATCCCAAACCCTCACCCCCTCCTCACCCCCTGACCCCTTACTCCCACCCCTTCAACCCTCATCCCAAACCCTCTCCCCCTCCTCACCCCCTGACCCCTTACTCCCACCCCTTCAACCCTCATCCCAAATCCTCTCCCCCTCCTCACCCCCTGACCCCTTACTCCCACCCCTTCAACCCTCATCCCAAACCCTCACCCACTCCTGCAGATGACGAGCACGACCTAACCTCCAACGACGCTTCCACTCTCTCTCAGTCTCTGTCCCAAACTCAGTCCCCGCAAATAACTCCAGCTAAAGAAGGTATCACACAGAGAGAGAGAACGTTGTGAAATGTGTTTGTTTGTGTGCGTTTCAACAGAACAGGCTTTACTAAGGTTGTGCTGTGTTTTATTATGTCAAAAACACATTCTACATTCCTTTGGTTCCACTTTTACCTCAAATGTTATAATAGATAATAGATATAATAACAAAGTCATATGGAAACCTACTACATTGCTATTGTGAAATCATCTTTACGATGTTTAATCAGTACCAATTCTATAGTGTCTTACTTCCTCTTAATCATTAACAATGACTCAGTTTTACTTCCTGTAGTAACTACTTCCTGTCCCTTTGAACAACAAACACCAACACCACGTAACTACAGAACACTAGAGTAGCCATCAACACAGCTCCCCACAGTAAACTGCTCCGTGTGTGTGTGTGCGTGCGACACAATTCGTGACACAGTTTTTGACTTAAGTCAACCAGTTCTTCTCCTGTGGGGGCCAAGTCGGGTCGGTTGTTGCTCAACAGCCTCTTATGATGTCACACGTTGGTTCATTGTAGTACATTGAAATGCTCTTGTAATAGAACAGCGGCACAGTGCTTGTAAGGATACCCTCTTTGTGTGGTAACTGGGTCCCCATACAGTACATAGTCACGGTCACATTAACATTGGCTGTGAAATGCACTTTATTGAAAAAGGTGATCATTGAACTTGTGTTGATTAGTTAATAGATACCAGCTGTAACAGACTTCAGATAGGGTAGGTGACATCAGGTGACACCCTCTCCTAGGTTGCTCTTGGTTCATGGTAAATGTAGCACCTAGGGTTGCAATTTCCCCATAATTCCCAGGTTTTCCAGAAATCCCGGTTGGAGGATTCCCAGATTCCCTGGTTATTTCTTCCTGATTCCAGTGTCTTCCAACCAGGATTTCTGGAAAACCTGGGAATTTGGAAAAGTTATCCATAGTAGCACCTGAACATATTTTGTGGTCAAACAACGTAGTATACAGGTCTGTAGCAGACACAGAATCAATTTTATTGTTGTGGGGTTGGTGGTGGTCTACCCTGTCTGACCTCTGACCCCTCTCCCCTGCTCTTTCCAGAGAACCACACGATGCAGAACGGCAAGGATGGCGGCGACCATGAGGTGAACGACGAGCTGAGCAAAAGGGTCAGTCAGCTGACCACCAGCGTGGAGAGCATTGAGGTCAAGGTCCGCACCGGCGAGAAGATCGAAGACTCCGCCCTCTCCCCCGAGAGCTCGCCCTCCAAGTCCCCCAACAAGAAGAAGAAGAAGTTCCGCACTCCCTCCTTCCTCAAGAAGAACAAAAAAAAAGAGAAAATGGAGGCCTAGAGAAAGAGAGATGGAGGGAGTGATATTAAAGCCTATATACAGTTTAAGAAGAAAGGGGGGACCCCTCTTATTTTATTTTTTTGTCTGTTTTTATTTTAGTTTTGTTTTTGTCAGTGTCCTCTTTTGTCATTTTTTTTTTAAAGATTTTATTTTGATTTTATTTTTTAACAAACTGTTCTTTTAAGTTAACATTTTTTAGACTTGTGCGAAAAGTGATGAATTGAGTTGAGGATTCTCTTCCTAGAAGTGAAGGCTCATTGATTTGGGAAGGCGAGGACTAAAATGATAAAGCTGCAACGACTGACTCCTCCCCCATGTTCAATATTTACTGCCATTGGCTGATTATGTTATTTCTTCTCTGCCATTGGCTAATTGTTGATTATGGAATTAGAATCAGCCAATCGTATTCCTTGCTTCATAATCTCCAGCCGACACTGGCGGATCTAGATATGCATCAGTGGTGTTATTAAACTGCACAATATGGCGACTAGCTAGCGTACGGAAACGCTTTCCGCCCTTATGGTAACCATAACAACCACCATGTTCTTTTCACTTAGATTTTCTCCTCATATGAGGTCTGCTTCTTCAATCCATAGAGGACTGAAATCAGAGAGGCCACAGAGAAATAGTCAGACTGGAAAACTGGTTTTGAGATGGTTTTAAATTTACAGCTTTTCTTTCTTTCACTCTTGCTTCTTGTTTTCGCTTTCTCTCTCTGCCTCTCGCTTCGTTTTTCTCTTTCATCCCTCTTTTTATTGCTCCTCTTCCTCCTCCTCTCTCACCTTCTGTTAAAAGTGAATCTGTCTTTACATTACCGAGCTCTCTTCTAGTCGACCTCCGACCTTCATCTGTTGTTCACCACTGATTCACTATAAACTTACCATTTTTTTTTATTGTCCTCTCTTAATAATTTCATTTTTATTTTGCCAAACTAAAAGGAATAAAAAAACAATCACGTTTTAGTGAAGAATCATCATTTATATACTTTTTAATCTCATTTAGATCATAAAAACATGTCATCTCATTGAATAATATTACATTGTAGTGTTTTTATTGAACACAGTTTGGTAGTAGTCATCTCACTCAGTTTTGTGCTCATTTCTATACTTTTACAGAGAAATACAAGATGTTACGCATGTTTTTGCAAGAATCTGAATTTATATGGCTGACTACGTTGCTCTAGTGTTGCCTGCAGGTTTCTCTCAAATGATATTCTTGTTCAGATTACAAAAAGTACTCTATAACTGAGATATATGGAAACTGGATATGTTGGGTATAGATTTTTAACTATATATTTAGTATTTTATTGTGCTGCACTTTTACTGTGGACGGACTATAACACAATGTAGTTGCAGGTGGTTTCTACTATGAAGGAGATTCTAGAAGCAGAAGAACCAATAGAATCTGTAGAAGCAAGAAAGTAGATGGCAGGAGCAGAGTACGGAGGATCCACTTTAGGTTGTGGAAAGTGAGTTGTTTCCGAAGAAAAAGATCTAGATTTGTGTCACGCTTGAAAAAAACATTATTTCTCAGTTAAAAAACAACAAAATACATAAAACAGGTCCCAAAATACAAAAAGTATCATCAGTTATAAAATGTAAAAAACCCTGGGCCTTGAGCGTGGAACTGGCGCCTTTGTTGCTATGGGGTGTATTTTGTGTGTGACTTTTTTTTTTTTAAGCCTTATACTATATTTTTCTCCTATATTTTAAATCATGAGACAAGGGTTGAGAATCTTATCCTGCCCGCACCCGGGCGTCAAATTTAGCAGGAGTGCTCCCCGGATTGTCATTAGGCCTCTTATAAGTCACCACTATGTCATGCCTATGACTGCTCATAAGACCACTTTGACAGCTCGTAGTTGTTTGCGTAGCCTCTTTAGCCTTTCTCTTTAGTTTCTCTTTTTATTTGCATCTCAACAGCGCCTTTCACGACGTTGTCGGTTGTGGAAACTGGAACTCGTGTTATTTCTCTAGAAGATATAAGTCATGGACGAGTGATGACTAAGTGGCATATAGACACAGAGGAACACAGTTAATATAGAGATGTACCAATATCCCAGCTAGCAATGTGAACTATTGGATTTGGAACATTGAGAGAGGGAGGGAAGGAGAGTGGGATGGGGCGAGAGAAGGAGAGAGGGATGAAAGGAGGGAAGGAGAGTGGGATGGGGTGAGAAGGAGAGAGGGGTGAAAGGAGGGAAGGAGAGTGGGATGGGGCGAGAGAAGGAGGGAGGGAGGGAAGGAGAGGGATGGGGCGAGAGAAGGACAGGGATGAAATGAGGGAAGGAGAGTGGGATGGGGCGAGAGAAGGACAGGGATGAAATGAGGGAAGGAGAGTGGGATGGGGCGAGAGAAGGACAGGGATGAAATGAGGGAAGGAGAGAGGCACATCTTTAGCTGTGTAAATAGCCCTATCATCTGTCTCACAGCAGAGTTGAGCTTTTTGGTCTCACAGTTACATGAACAGCTGGAAAAAGGGGTGTGTGAGTTTTAGAAAATGTCAAAGTGTATGTGTGGGGTGGGGTGGGGTTTTAGGGAGAACTATGACATCAACACACCACATTGACATCAACACACCACATTTTTAGATTTACTCACAATTGTACCCATTTTTTCATACCATTTCTCCTTTTTGACACAGTTCTTATTTTTCATCTTTCCATTTGTATCAGACAGGTTTTCAGTCCTTTTCGTTTCCCAAGTACTAGGTTTCTCCTTCCTTATTAACCATTTACAGTACGAGCGCCGCTCTCAGATGGATTGAATTTGCATTTGTTTACTTTTCTCTCCCATCTACCGACCGTTTGCACCTTTGTTTTACTAACTAATGCCTCTGTCCACCATTTTGTTTCTGTTGATAAAAAAAAGAAAGGATCACTTTAGCATGCAAGTAATGAGCCAAGCCCGACCTGTGACCTGTGAACAAAGATCCTATTAGAAATGGTTCTTCTATAATGGAGTTGCTTTCAGATGTGTTGCTAATCAGTGTGAATTCACAAAATAAAACTGTATTTTAAGAAACGGAAGCTTTATTTTTCATTTCCATGTCTTGTTAAACTGATTGAAGTGGCGGACTCCTTTTATGGAGTCATTTTAGTGCCAGAAGAAATTTTAATTCCGATTCAATTTATTTTAGCGCAAAAATCACCCCGTCATCACCTACAATCCTCGTTCATGAACACTCGTATCATTCTTCCAACTGTCTGTCTTTATGTTGAACATAATCCATCCACAATCATTTTAAGTTGAACTCGTAAACAAAAAGATCCAGCACATGGGGGACGCAATCAAATATATTGTACGGTTTCTGAACGTTGTTTCTCGGTGTACTGATATTATCCTGTAAATACAAAACCAGTATACACACGTATTATGCAGGTTTCAATGATATATAGAGAACATTGTCCATATGAAAGATGAACTGTCAAATTATGCAAAATCACCTTCAGTGTAAAACCTGGAGGCCAGAAGCAGATGTCCAGACATTATACTGAGACGGAGTGGAGGTGATGGAGAAGCTACTGAACAAATATAAAGTTTCAATCAACCATTATATAGCACAGAGCGGGTGACATATATTTTGTAATATATATGTATGTATGTATGTATGTATTGATAATGCACAGGATAACTTCCATATGGCTGCATGTATGTTTGTTGTTGCTTGGCTGTGTGTGAAAGAGAGGGGGAGTGTGGGACGATGGCAAAGACACAAATAGGACATCTTGAAAATAAGGACCTAAACTACTGACTTGACTGCGATCCACCATGATATTCCTTCTCTGACACGCCTAGTTGTATGTGTATCTGTCACATGTAATGTGTACGCATCACCCCCAAAGAGACTCTGTCAAACCTTCTAGAACTGGAACTGAACAGAATCAATCCACGAGCTCGTTTCATGCTGACGTTAACCAATTACAGTGCACAGCGTTGACGCAAAATGCCGACTTTATTGCACGGTAAACATGGGAGTGTTAGTGGAGTTGTTGGGGGGGGGGGGGCTGCGGGGGTGTGTGTGCCGTTGTGCCTTGACTGCATTTTTCCTCTGCAAATAAATAAAATCTAAAATATACATGCAACTCACCATGACTTTATGTGCTTCCTAAATCCCACCGGGAGTGTGTGTGGGGGAGGGGAGAGTGGCTAAGACTTAGTGGACTACAGCAACATTACCCGTTCTCTTCTCTTCTCACCCTCTTCCCTTAAGTGTTCCCTTCTGTGATTTGTCGACAGAAATCATTGCATTGAACTCTGACCCTGACGTTAATGAGTGTGATTTGATAATGGCACTGTGTTGAGTAAATGTAGACTTTGCTGCACTGAACATTAAAGGCATGCGAACAGGTCAATAGTTCTGATGCTGGGATGTCCGTACTTCATCCAACCCCTCAGGTAACACTTGTGTAGTGTACAATTCTCAGACCAATTCTTGCTGGTCAACGTCAACTCGTTGCCTAATGCTTGCTTGTATATTTGAAGGATCTTTATGGAGAGAAACATGGCTTAGTCTTGTTATGAGCCGCATGTGAGGTATATATGCCACAGGAGGTTGGTGGCACCTTAATTAGGGAGGCGGGCTCGTGGTAATGGCTGGAGTGGAATGGTATCAAATACATCAAACACTTGGGTTGATGCCGTTCCATTCACTCCGTTCCAGACATTGTTATTCGCCGTCCTCCCCTCAGCAGCCTCCACTGATATATACTGTATATACACATATCAAATATTACTGGACACACTGACACTCGATGAGGGAACCGGGGGGGGGGGGGGGGTCACGGTGCTGTGGTGTCTGTTGAGGGTAGCACCCAATCAATGGCCTCTGTTGACCAGTTCCACACAGTCATACAGTAGCATATGGGGAGGGGGGCTAGCCTACTGTCCTACTAGTCCATGTCATGAGGGAAGCTGTTAAGTGTCTACTGGAGTCCGTACTATAGATGTTATGAATGGGATTACTTTGCTAGCACGTGTCAACATGTCATGGGGGAGGGGTCTATTCAGTAGAATCATGTTGTTAGCGGTCCCTTGTTCCTCCATATTCATCTGAGTGGTGCCTGGCCTTCTGTAGATGATACTATGTTAATGCTAACCCGTTTCATGGGGGGAAGGGGTGGCAGTCCAAAAATTCAGCCACACAAATGTACGTAGAACTGTGTGTGTGTGTGTATCATGTCGACTCCCCCTGGCTGTGCAACCATCTGGATGAGCCCAGGCTCATAGTTGTGACACTCACAGCACGACTCTGTCTGGAGAACAGAAGCACAGGGGCAGTGCCTCTCACCCCCCTGTACCCCCGCCCCCAGTTCTCTATCCCCTCACTACAGGAAACCCCCCTGTACCCCCTCTATCCCTCTCTAGTAGTACCGTCCCCTCTCTCTACCCCCTCTATCCCTCTCTAGTATCCGGTCCCCTCGCTCTACCCCCTCTATCCCTCTCTAGAATCCGGTCCCCTCTCTCTACCCACTCAATAACCCCTCTCACTATATCCCCTCACCTCTCTCTCTGTCTTCTCTTTCCCCAACCTCTACCCTCTCCCCTATGTCTCTACCCCCTCTCTCCCCAACCTCTACCCTCTCCCCTATGTCTCTACCCCCTCTCTCCCCAACCTCTACCCTCTCCCCTATGTCTCTACCCATCAACCCTTCTCTCTACCCATCTCTCAACACCCACCACCAACCCCGTGCCCTGTCTGCATTGCCCCTGCTTAATGCAGTGTAACTGTACATGTTCAGAAATAAAAAAGCCACCTCCTAGATGAGACTGTACAGACAGATGCTTTCTCTCTCTCTGTCAGCCTGGGTCCTGTGTTTATAGATGGTTGAGTGGTTCCTCTGATGATTCTGATGTGTCCCAAATGGCACCCTATTCTCTTTGTAGTGCACTGGGCCCTGGTCAAACGTAGTGCACTATATAGGGAATAGGGTGCCATTTGGGATGCAAATTCTGTTTCCTTCACAGCTCTGAACAGGATAACTGTGGCTCTGTTTAATGCTTCTGCATTTGACTACTAGCTAGTCTAGATATAGATTTAAAAGAAGCTCCACTACCATTGTGATGAAAGATATAAATGAAGTAGAGAGTGAGAGGAGTCAGTGGCATGGATTCCCCCTAACCACAATGACATGATGTTGTTTAAGCAATAAGGCCCGAGGGGGTGTGGTATATGGCCAATATACCACGGCTAAAGGCTGTTCTTACGCACAACGCAAAGCGGAGTGCCTGGACACAGCCCTTAGCCGTGGTATATTGGCCATATACCACAAACCTGAGGTGCCTTATTGCTATTATAAACTGGTTACCAACGTAATTAGAGCAGGAAAAACACATGTTTTGTCATACGGTATACAGTGTGATATACCACGGCTGTCAGCCAATCAGCATTCACGGTTCAAACCACCCAGTTTATAATCTCTTATAGACTCAGATGGCTCAGTAAGATGTTGTAACGGCTTTCCTCTTCCGAGGAGGAGTAGCAAGGATCGGACCAATACGCAGCGTGGTAAGTGTCCATGATACTTTAATAATAACTGAACACGACTCATTACAAAAATAACAAAGTGAATGGAAACGAAAACCGAAACAGTCCTGAATGGTGACACAAACAACAAAACAGGAAACAATCTCCCACCCCAACCAGGTGGGAAAAGGCTACCTAAGTATGATTCTCAATCAGAGACAACTAACGACACCTGCCTCTGATTGAGAACCATACCAGGCCAAACACAAAACACAACATAGAAAAACGAACATAGACAACCCACCTAACTCACGCCCTGACCATACTAAAAGAACTAAGGTCAGAACGTGTCAGATGTCATGCGATATTGTGCTTAACCAGCCTGGGTTAGTTAGGTTGAGCTGGGTTGGGCCAGAAGACCAGATGGCACTCAATTGCATATTCCTCGCATCCTCTTTCCTCGTCTCCTTCTCAAAACCAATTGGATGAGAAAGCCAAAGGTCCCTCCCCTCCGGCCTTCTCGTCCAATGGGTTTTGAGAAGGAAACAAGGAGAGATGACGCAAGGAGAATGCAATTGTGAAAAGGCCATGGACTGCAGGACCCTGCCCTGCCCTGCCCTGCTCTGTCATGTCCTGCTCTTTCCTACCCTGTCCTGCTCTATCCTGTCCTGCTCTGTCCTGTCCTGCTCTTTCCTACCCTGCCCTGCTCTGCCCTGTCCTGCTCTGCCCTGTCCTGCTCTGTCCTGTTCTGCCCTGTCCTGCCCTGTCATGTTCTGCTCTGTCCTGTTCTGCTCTGTCCTGTCCTGCTCTGCCTTGTCCTGCTCTGTCCTGTTCTGCTCTGTCCTGCCCTGCTCTGTCCTGCCCTGCTCTGTCCTACCTTGCCCTGTCCTGCTCTTTCCTGTCCTGTCCTGCTCTGCCCTGTCCTGCCCTGCCCTGTCCTGCTCTGTCCAGCCCTGTCCTGTTCTGTCCTGTCCTGCTCTGCTCTCCTCCCAGCCCTGTTCACACACACTCCCTCCTCTGCCCT